>NC_079217.1:67428088-67528088 GCF_029633865.1 Lampris incognitus | reverse complement strand
TCTCACACACACACTCACTCACACATACACACACACACACATACTCACACATACACACACTGGTGGATGATTAGCTGCAGAGTTCACACGTCATTTCATCTTCATCAGTGTGTGAATCAGGTCGTTTCATCTTCATCAGTGTGTGAATCAGGTCGTTTCATCTTCATCAGTGTGTGAATCAGGTCGTTTCATCTTCATCAGTGTGTGAGTCAGGTCGTTTCATCTTCATCAGTGTGTGAATCAGGTCGTTTCATCTTCATCAGTGTGTGAATCAGGTCATTTCATCTTCATCAGTGTGTGAATCAGGTCATTTCATCTTCATCAGTGTGTGAGTCAGGTCGTTTCATCTTCATCAGTGTGTGAATCAAGTCGTTTCATCTTCGTCAGTGTGTGAATCAGGTTGTTTCATCTTCATCAGTGTGTGAATCAGGTCATTTCATCTTCATCAGTGTGTGAATCAGGTCGTTTCATCTTCATCAGTGTGTGAATCAGGTCATTTCATCTTCATCAGTGTGTGAATCAGGTCGTTTCATCTTCATCAGTGTGTGAGTCAGGTCGTTTCATCTTCATCAGTGTGTGAATCAGGTCGTTTCATCTTCGTCAGTGTGTGAATCAGGTTGTTTCATCTTCATCAGTGTGTGAATCAGGTCATTTCATCTTCATCTGTGTGTGAATCAGGTCGTTTCATCTTCATCAGTGTGTGAATCAGGTCATTTCATCTTCATTTGTGTGTGAATCAGGTCGTTTCATCCTCATCTGTGTGTGAATCAGGTCGTTTCATCTTCATCACTGTGTGAATCAGGTCATTTCATCTTCATCTGTGTGTGAGTCAGGTCGTTTCATCTTCATCAGTGTGTGAGTCAGGTCGTTTCATCTTCATCAGTGTGTGAGTCAGGTCGATTCATCTTCATCAGTGTGTGAATCAGGTCATTTCATCTTCATCACTGTGTGAATCAGGTCATTTCATCCTCATCTGTGTGTGAATCAGGTCGTTTCATCTTCATCACTGTGTGAATCAGGTCATTTCATCTTCATCTGTGTGTGAATCAGGTTGTTTCATCTTCATCAGTGTGTGAATCAGGTCATTTCATCTTCATTTGTGTGTGAATCAGGTCGTTTCATCTTCCTCAGTGTGTGAGTCAGGTCGTTTCATCTTCATCAGTGTGTGAATCAGGTCGTTTCATCTTCATCAGTGTGTGAATCAGGTCATTTCATCTTCATCAGTGTGTGAGTCAGGTCATTTCATCTTCATCAGTGTGTGAATCAGGTCATTTCATCTTCATCTGTGTGTGAGTCAGGTCGTTTCATCCTCATCTGTGTGTGAATCAGGTCGTTTCATCTTCATCACTGTGTGAATCAGGTCATTTCATCTTCATCAGTGTGTGAGTCAGGTCGTTTCATCTTCATCAGTGTGTGAGTCAGGTCGTTTCATCCTCATCTGTGTGTGAATCAGGTCGTTTCATCTTCATCAGTGTGTGAATCAGGTCGTTTCATCTTCATCTGTGTGTGAGTCAGGTCGTTTCATCTTCATCAGTGTGTGAGTCAGGTCGATTCATCTTCATCAGTGTGTGAATCAGGTCATTTCATCTTCATCACTGTGTGAATCAGGTCATTTCATCCTCATCTGTGTGTGAATCAGGTCGTTTCATCTTCATCACTGTGTGAATCAGGTCATTTCATCTTCATCTGTGTGTGAGTCAGGTCATTTCATCTTCATCAGTGTGTGAATCAGGTCATTTCATCTTCATCAGTGTGTGAATCAGGTCATTTCATCTTCATCTGTGTGTGAATCAGGTCATTTCATCTTCATCAGTGTGTGAATCAGGTCATTTCATCTTCATCACTGTGTGAATTAGGGCATTTCATCTTCATCAGTGTGTGAATCAGGTCATTTCATCTTCATCTGTGTGTGAATCAGGTTGTTTCATCTTCATCAGTGTGTGAATCAGGTCATTTCATCTTCATTTGTGTGTGAATCAGGTCGTTTCATCTTCCTCAGTGTGTGAGTCAGGTCGTTTCATCTTCATCAGTGTGTGAATCAGGTCGTTTCATCTTCATCAGTGTGTGAATCAGGTCGTTTCATCTTCATCAGTGTGTGAATCAGGTCATTTCATCTTCATCAGTGTGTGAGTCAGGTCGTTTCATCTTCGTCAGTGTGTGAATCAGGTCATTTCATCTTCATCACTGTGTGAATCAGGTCATTTCATCCTCATCTGTGTGTGAATCAGGTCGTTTCATCTTCATCACTGTGTGAATCAGGTCATTTCATCTTCATCTGTGTGTGAATCAGGTTGTTTCATCTTCATCAGTGTGTGAATCAGGTCGTTTCATCTTCATTTGTGTGTGAGTCAGGTCGTTTCATCTTCATCAGTGTGTGAATCAGGTCGTTTCATCTTCATCAGTGTGTGAATCAGGTCATTTCATCTTCATCTGTGTGTGAATCAGGTCGTTTCATCTTCATCAGTGTGTGAATCAGGTCGTTTCATCTTCATCAGTGTGTGAATCAGGTCGTTTCATCTTCATCTGTGTTTGAGTCAGGTCGTTTCATCTTCATCAGTGTGTGACTCAGGTCGTTTCATCTTCATCAGTGTGTGAATCAGGTCGTTTCATCTTCATCTGTGTGTGAGTCAGGTCATTTCATCTTCATCTGTGTGTGAGTCAGGTCATTTCATCTTCATCGGTGTGTGAGTCAGGTCGTTTCATCTTCCTTGGTGTGTGAGTCAGGTCGTTTCATCTTCATCAGTTTGTGAATCAGGTCATTTCATCTTCATCAGTGTGTGAATCAGGTCATTTCATCTTCATCAGTGTGTGAATCAGGTCGTTTCATCTTCATCTGTGTGTGAGTCAGGTCATTTCATCTTCATCAGTGTGTGAGTCAGGTCATTTCATCCTCATCTGTGTGTGAATCAGCTCATTTCATCTTCCTCGGTGTGTGAGTCAGGTCGTTTCATCTTCATCAGTGTGTGAATCAGGTCATTTCATCTTCATCAGTGTGTGAATCAGGTCATTTCATCTTCATCAGTGTGTGAATCAGGTCGTTTCATCTTCATCAGTGTGTGAGTCAGGTCGTTTCATCTTGATCAGTGTGTGAATCAGGTCGTTTCATCTTCATCAGTGTGTGAGTCAGGTCGTTTCATCTTCATCTGTGTGTGAATCAGGTCGTTTCATCCTCATCTGTGTGTGAATCAGGTCGTTTCATCTTCATCACTGTGTGAATCAGGTCATTTCATCTTCATCAGTGTGTGAATCAGGTCGTTTCATCCTCATCTGTGTGTGAATCAGGTCGTTTCATCTTCATCAGTGTGTGAATCAGGTCGTTTCATCTTCATCTGTGTGTGAGTCAGGTCATTTCATCTTCATCAGTGTGTGAATCAGGTCGTTTCATCTTCATCAGTGTGTGAATCAGGTCGTTTCATCTTCATCTGTGTGTGAATCAGCTCATTTCATCTTCCTCGGTGTGTGAGTCAGGTCGTTTCATCTTCCTCGGTGTGTGAGTCAGGTCATTTCATCTTCATCAGTGTGTGAGTCAGGTCGTTTCATCTTCCTCGGTGTGTGAGTCAGGTCATTTCATCTTCATCAGTGTGTGAATCAGCTCATTTCATCTTCCTCGGTGTGTGAGTCAGGTCGTTTCATCTTCCTCGGTGTGTGAGTCAGGTCATTTCATCTTCATCAGTGTGTGAGTCAGGTCGTTTCATCTTCCTCGGTGTGTGAGTCAGGTCGTTTCATCTTCCTCTGTGTGAATCAGCTCATTTCATCTTCCTCGGTGTGTGAATCAGCTCATTTCATCTTCATTTGTGTGTGAATCAGGTCGTTTCATCTTCCTCAGTGTGTGAGTCAGGTCGTTTCATCTTCATCAGTGTGTGAATCAGGTCGTTTCATCTTCATCAGTGTGTGAATCAGGTCATTTCATCTTCATCAGTGTGTGAGTCAGGTCATTTCATCTTCATCAGTGTGTGAATCAGGTCATTTCATCTTCATCTGTGTGTGAGTCAGGTCGTTTCATCCTCATCTGTGTGTGAATCAGGTCGTTTCATCTTCATCACTGTGTGAATCAGGTCATTTCATCTTCATCAGTGTGTGAGTCAGGTCGTTTCATCTTCATCAGTGTGTGAGTCAGGTCGTTTCATCTTCATCAGTGTGTGAATCAGGTCGTTTCATCTTCATCAGTGTGTGAATCAGGTCATTTCATCTTCATCAGTGTGTGAATCAGGTCGTTTCATCTTCATCAGTGTGTGAGTAAGGTCGTTCCGTCGTTTCTAAATGTTGGTGTCACCTCTCAGAAATGCATCGCACGCAGAGCAAGTATGAAGACATGTTCATCCTCAAGGTCTTCATCTTCCAGTTCGTCAACTTCTACTCATCTCCCATCTACATCGCCTTCTTCAAGGGCAGGTGAGACGCTCCGGCTTCCTGTTCTGTTCACACTCACAACAACATGTGACGAGTAACGCTGACAGGTGTCTGATCTGGTCACACACACACACACACACACACATCCAGCTGTAACCAGGTGTTAAACAGGTTTTAGACAGGTGTAACTAGGTGTTCAACAGGTGTAACCAGCTGTAATCAGGTGTAACCAGGTGTTAAACAGGTGTAACCAGGTGTTAAATGGGTGTTCAACAGGTGTTCAAAATGTGTTCAACGGGTGTAACCAGGTGTTCAACAGGTGTAACCAGGTGTCCATCAGGTTTTAAACAGGTGTAACCAGGTGTTAAACAGGTGTAACCAGGTGTCCAACAAGTTTTAAACAGGTGTAACCAGGTGTTAAATGGGTGTAACCAGGTGTTAAACGGGTGTAACCAGGTGTTCACCGGGTGTAACCAGGTGTTCAACGGGTGTAACCAGGTGTAAAACCATTACACAAGTGTTTAAATCTGACTTCATCCTTCAATCATCACAGTTGCTCACAAAGCATTTTTATGCAAGATGTAAACAGCTGAAAGAGACATGACACATAGACACAGTTATGGTCATCTGCATCTACATGATGAAAAGTCTCTTCACCTCCTCATCTGCTGTTTGAACACCTCCTCATCTGCTGTTTGAACACCTTCTCATCTGCTGTTTGAACACCTCCTCAACTGCTGTTTGAATACCTTGTCATCTGCTGTTTGAAGATCTCCTCATCTGCTGTTTGAACACCTCCTCATCTGCTCTTTGAACACCTCCTCATCTGCTGTTTGAACACCTTGTCATCTGCTGTTTGAACACCTTCTCATCTGCTGTTTGAAGATCTCCTCATCTGCATGGTGTCCCACGTGCAGTTGGAGTTTAGTTTGTGTTTATGCGTTACAACCTTCTCATCTGCTTTTTGAACACCTCCTCATCTGCATGGTGTCCCACGTGCAGTTGGAGTTTAGTTTGTGTTTATGCGTTACAACCTTCTCATCTGCTGTTTGAACACCTCCTCATCTGCATGGTGTCCCACTTGCAGTTGGAGTTTAGCTTGTGTTCATGCATTGCAACCTTCTCATCTGCTGTTTGAACACCTCCTCATCTTTATGGTGTCCCACTTGCAGTTGGAGTTTAGTTTGTGTTCATGCATTGCAACCTTCTCATCTGCTGTTTGAACACCTCCTCATCTGCATGGTGTCCCACTTGCAGTTGGAGTTTAGTTTGTGTTCATGCGTTGCAACCTTCTCATCTGCTGTTTGAACACCTCCTCATCTGCATGGTGTCCCACTTGCAGTTGGAGTTTAGCTTGTGTTCATGCGTTGCAACCTTCTCAGCTGCTGTTTGAACACCTCCTCATCTGCATGGTGTCCCACTTGCAGTTGGAGTTTAGCTTGTGTTCATGCGTTGCAACCTTCTCATCTGCTGTTTGAACACCTCCTCATCTGCATGGTGTCCCACTTGCAGTTGGAGTTTAGTTTGTGCTCATGCGTGGCAACCTTCTCATCTGCTGTTTGAACACCTCCTCATCTGCATGGTGTCCCACGTGCAGTTGGAGTTTAGTTTGTGTTCATGCGTTGCAACCTTCTCATCTGCTGTTTGAACACCTCCTCATCTGCATGGTGTCCCACTTGCAGTTGGAGTTTAGTTTGTGTTTATGCGTTACAACCTTCTCATCTGCTGGTTGAACACCTCCTCATCTGCAGGGTGTCCCACTTGCAGTTGGAGTTTAGCTTGTGTTTATGCGTTACAACCTTCTCATCTGCTGTTTGAACACCTCCTCATCTGCATGGTGTCCCACTTGCAGTAGGAGTTTAGTTTGTGTTCATGCGTTGCAACCTTCTCAGCTGCTGTTTGAACACCTCCTCATCTGCATGGTGTCCCACTTGCAGTTGGAGTTTAGCTTGTGTTTATGCGTTACAACCTTCTCATCTGCTGTTTGAACACCTCCTCATCTGCATGGTGTCCCACTTGCAGTTGGAGTTTAGCTTGTGTTCATGCGTTGCAACCTTCTCATCTGCTGTTTGAACACCTCCTCATCTGCTGGTTGAACACTTCCTCATCTGCTGGTTGAACACCTCCTCATCTGCTGGTTGAACACCTTCTCATCTGCTGTTTGAACACCTCCTCATCTGCTGTTTGAACACCTCCTCATCTGCTGGTTGAACACCTCCTCATCTGCTGTTTGAACACCTCCTCATCTGCTGGTTGAACACTTCCTCATCTGCATGGTGTCCCACGTGCAGTTGGAGTTTAGTTTGTGTTTATGCGTTGAAACCTCCTCATCTGCTGGTTGAACACCTCCTCATCTGCATGGTGTCCCACGTGCAGTTGGAGTTTAGCTTGTGTTCATGCGTTGCAACCTTCTCAGCTGCTGTTTGAACACCTCCTCATCTGCATGGTGTCCCACTTGCAGTTGGAGTTTAGCTTGTGTTTATGCGTTACAACCTTCTCATCTGCTGTTTGAACACCTCCTCATCTGCATGGTGTCCCACTTGCAGTTGGAGTTTAGCTTGTGTTCATGCGTTGCAACCTTCTCATCTGCTGTTTGAACACCTCCTCATCTGCTGGTTGAACACTTCCTCATCTGCTGGTTGAACACCTCCTCATCTGCTGGTTGAACACCTTCTCATCTGCTGTTTGAACACCTCCTCATCTGCTGTTTGAACACCTCCTCATCTGCTGGTTGAACACCTCCTCATCTGCTGTTTGAACACCTCCTCATCTGCTGGTTGAACACTTCCTCATCTGCATGGTGTCCCACGTGCAGTTGGAGTTTAGTTTGTGTTTATGCGTTGAAACCTTCTCATCTGCTGGTTGAACACCTCCTCATCTGCATGGTGTCCCACGTGCAGTTGGAGTTTAGCTTGTGTTCATGCGTTGCAAGGAAAACTTTGGGTTTGGGTCAACAGAAATGTTCCTCCTCACACCTGAAGCAGGAGCTGAAGCGTGAGGTAGAACCTCTGCTGTCTTTCTTCTGGTTCATATGTACGTCACATAGCCCAGCTCTTCATGTCGCCTCTGCTGCTTTGTTTCTTGGGTTTTCCAGGACAGGAGGGCTTTATTTATTCAGCAAGTTGTTTCTGTATAATTGTTCGACATGTCTTGGGTAAATAAATTCTGCGGTATATAATTTAGGGTAATAATTAATCAAAGTCAACATGGGATGTCATTCAGCGTGTATGTTTATTCCACAATGTAACACGTTTCCTGGTAAAACAGGATGTTGGGGTGGGACAACACGGAGGGAGCGATGTGATTTGATTGGATGGTGCAAACATGATTATATAATTGGCAGGAATGTCGCCCGCCCACCCACCGGACTTGGTGATGCAGTCACAACAACGTGTCTGTTTTAAATAAGCTGATTAGATATGGATTTAAAATATGCAGATAAACAACAGGATTGTTTTGGTTATGTTTTCATGTTGGTAAATAGGTGGATGTTAAATAGGTGGATGTTAAATAGGTGGATGATTTGGGAAATAAGATAACAAGAAAAACAGACAATTTTCATTTCACCTCTTCAAAGCCACTGTATTTAATTGTTACTATTACGACATGCAGTTGTCATAAGTTGCCATTTCTGTCTTCTTAGACAGAGGCTGAGAAGCCGTGACCGAGTCCTGTTGCATTATGAGGAATATGATCCTTTCTACGCTTGCAGGTTCGTCGGTTATCCGGGAACATACAACACGCTATTTGGAATCCGCAACGAAGATGTAAGTTTCTGATGATATTTCTTACGTTTTTTATTTCATTTGGGAAGATGTGTGTCAGGGCGGCACGGTCGTGCAGTGGTTAGCACACTTGCCTCACAGGAAGAAGGTCCTGGGTTCGAGCCCCGGGGTAGTCCAACCTTGGGGGTCGTCCCGGGTCGTCCTCTGTGTGGAGTTTGCATGTTCTCCCCGTGTCTGCGTGGGTTTCCTCCGGGTGCTCCGGTTTCCTCCCACAGTCCAAAGACAGTTGAATTAGCCGTACTAAGTTATCCCTAGGTGTGTGTTTGTGTGTGTGTCTGTGTGTGTGTGTGGGCCCTGTGATGGCCTGGCGGCCTGTCCAAGGTGTCTCCATGCCTACTGCCCAACAACTGCTGGGATAGGCTCCAGAGAGCAGAATAAGCAGTTAAGATTATGGATGGAAGATAAAACAGGTGTGTTTCAGCCTCGTAGAGATGTGGTAGAGGTGTGGTAGAGGTGTGGTAGAGGTGTGGTAGAGATGTGGTAGAGCTGTGGTAGAGGTGTGGTAGAGCTGTGGTAGAGGTGTGGTAGAGATGTGGTAGAGGTGTGGTAGAGATGTGGTAGAGGTGTGGTAGAGCTGTGGTAGAGGTGTGGAAGAGATGTGGTAGAGGTGTGGTAGAGCTGTGGTAGAGGTGTGGAAGAGATGTGGTAGAGCTGTGGTAGAGGGGTGGAAGAGATGTGGTAGAGCTGTGGTAGAGCTGTGGTAGAGCTGTGGTAGAGGGGTGGAAGAGATGTGGTAGAGCTGTGGTAGAGATGTAGTAGAGCTGTGGTAGAGATGTGGTAGAGCTGTGGTAGAGATGTGGTACAGCTGTGGTAGAGGTGTGGAAGAGATGTGGTAGAGCTGTGGTAGAGCTGTGGTAGAGGTGTGGTAGAGCTGTGGTAGAGCTGTGGTAGAGATGTGGTACAGCTGTGGTAGAGGTGTGGTAGAGCTGTGGTAGAGGTGTGGAAGAGATGTGGTAGAGCTGTGGTAGAGGTGTGGAAGAGATGTGGTAGAGCTGTGGTAGAGATGTGGTAGAGGGGTGGAAGAGATGTGGTAGAGCTGTGGTAGAGATGTAGTAGAGCTGTGGTAGAGATGTGGTAGAGCTGTGGTAGAGGGGTGGAAGAGATGTGGAAGAGATGTGGTAGAGATGTGGTAGAGGTGTGGTAGAGCTGTGGTAGAGATGTGGAAGAGATGTGGTAGAGGTGTGGAAGAGATGTGGTAGAGCTGTGGTAGAGCTGTGGAAGAGATGTGGTAGAGGTGTGGAAGAGGTATGGTAGAGATGTGGTAGAGATGTGGTACAGGTGTGGTATAAGTGTGGTAGAGCTGTGGTAGAGGTGTGGTAGAGATGTGGTAGAGGTGTGGTACAGGTGTGGTATAAGTGTGGTAGAGCTGTGGTAGAGATGTGGAAGAGATGTGGTAGAGGTGTGGAAGAGATGTGGTAGAGGGGTGGAAGAGATGTGGTAGAGCTGTGGTAGAGTTGTGGTAGAGATGTGGTAGAGCTGTGGAAGAGATGTGGTAGAGCTGTGGTAGAGGGGTGGAAGAGATGTGGTAGAGGTGTGGAAGAGATGTGATAGAGATGTGGTAGAGGTGTGGTAGAGATGTGGTAGAGCTGTGGTAGAGGTGTGGTAGAGTTGTGGTAGAGGTGTGGTAGAGATGTGGTAGAGGTGTGGAAGAGATGTGGTAGAGCTGTGGTAGAGATGTGGTAGAGCTGTGGTAGAGGGGTGGAAGAGATGTGGAAGAGATGTGGTAGAGTTGTGGTAGAGATGTGGTAGAGGTGTGGTAGAGATGTGGTAGAAGTGTGGTAGAGCTGTGGTAGAGATGTGGAAGAGATGTGGTAGAGGTGTGGAAGAGATGTGGTAGAGGGGTGGAAGAGATGTGGTAGAGGTGTGGAAGAGCTGTGGTAGAGTTGTGGTAGAGTTGTGGTAGAGCTGTGGTAGAGCTGTGGTAGAGCTGTGGAAGAGATGTGGTAGAGGGGTGGAAGAGATGTGGTAGAGGTGTGGAAGAGATGTGGTAGAGGTGTGGTAGAGATGTGGTAGAGCTGTGGTAGAGGGGTGGAAGAGATGTGGTAGAGGTGTGGAAGAGATGTGGTAGAGATGTGGTAGAGGGGTGGAAGAAGTGTGGAAGAGATGTGGTAGAGGTGTGGTAGAAATGTGGTAGAGGTGTGGTAGATGTGTGGTAGAGGTTTTGGTAGAGCTGTGGTAGATGTGTGGTAGAGGTGTGGTAGAGATGTGATAGAGGTCTGGTAGAGATGTGGTAGAGGTGTGGTAGAGATGTGGAAGAGATGTGGTAGAGGTGTGGTAGAGGTGTGGTAGAGATGTGGCAGAGCTGTGGTAGAGGTGTTGTAGAGTTGTGGAAGAGATGTGGTAGAGATGTGGCAGAGATGTGGTAGAGGTGTGGAAGAGATTTGGTAGAGGTGTGGAAGAGATGTGGTAGAGGTGTGGTAGAGATGTGGTAGAGGTGTGGTAGAGATGTGGTAGAGGTGTTGTAGAGATGTGGTAGAGGTGTTGTAGAGATGTGGTAGAGATGAGGTAGAGGTGTTGTAGAGCCGTGGTAGAGATGTGGTAGAGGTGTTGTAGAGCTGTGGTAGAGATGTGGCAGAGATGTGGTAGAGGTGTGGAAGAGATTTGGTAGAGGTGTGGAAGAGATGTGGTAGAGGTGTGGCAGAGATGTGGCAGAGATGTGGCAGAGATGTGGTAGAGATGTGGTAGAGGTGTGGTAGAGATGTGGTAGAGATGTGGTAGAGGTGTGGAAGAGATGTGGTAGAGGTGTGGTAGAGGTGTGGCAGAGATGTGGTAGAGGTGTGGTAGAGATGTGGCAGAGCTGTGGTAGAGGTGTTGTAGAGTTGTGGAAGAGATGTGGCAGAGATGTGGCAGAGATGTGGTAGAGGTGTGGAGGAGATGTGGTAGAGGTGTGGAAGAGATTTGGTAGAGGTGTGGAAGAGATGTGGTAGAGGTGTGGAAGAGATGTAGTAGAGCTGTGGTAGAGGTGTGGTAGAGGTGTGGTAGAGATGTGGTACAGCTGTGGTAGAGGTGTGGTAGAGGTGTGGTAGAGCTGTGGTAGAGGTGTGGTAGAGCTGTGGTAGAGGTGTGGAAGAGATGTGGTAGAGGTGTGGAAGAGATGTGGTAGAGCTGTGGTAGAGATGTGGTAGAGCTGTGGTAGAGTTGTGGTAGAGCTGTGGTAGAGGTGTGGAAGAGATGTGGTAGAGATGTGGTAGAGGGGTGGAAGAGATGTGGTAGAGCTGTGGTAGAGATGTGGTAGAGGTGTGGAAGAGATGTAGTAGAGCTGTGGTAGAGATGTGGTAGAGCTGTGGTAGAGGGGTGGAAGAGATGTGGAAGAGATGTGGTAGAGGTGTGGTAGAGGTGTGGTAGAGCTGTGGTAGAGGTGTGGTAGAGGTGTGGTAGAGCTGTGGTAGAGATGTGGTAGAGGTGTGGTAGAGGTGTGGAAGAGATGTGGTAGAGGGGTGGAAGAGATGTGGTAGAGCTGTGGTAGAGCTGTGGAAGAGATGTGGTAGAGGTGTGGAAGAGATGTGGTAGAGGTGTGGTAGAGATGTGGTACAGGTGTGGTACAGGTGTGGTATAAGTGTGGTAGAGATGTGGAAGAGATGTGGTAGAGGTGTGGAAGAGATGTGGTAGAGGGGTGGAAGAGATGTGGTAGAGGTGTGGAAGAGATGTGGTAGTTCTGTGGTAGAGCTGTGGTAGAGTTGTGGTAGAGATGTGGTAGAGCTGTGGTAGAGGTGTAGTAGAGCTGTGGTAGAGCTGTGGTAGAGGGGTGGAAGAGATGTGGTAGAGGTGTGGAAGAGATGTGGTAGAGGTGTGGTAGAGATGTGGTAGAGCTGTGGTAGAGGTGTGGTAGAGTTGTGGTAGAGCTGTGGTAGAGGTGTGGAAGAGATGTGGTAGAGCTGTGGTAGAGATGTGGTAGAGGTGTGGAAGAGATGTGGTAGAGATGTGGTAGAGCTGTGGTAGAGGGGTGGAAGAGATGTGGTAGAGTTGTGGTAGAGATGTGGTAGAGGTGTGGTAGAGATGTGGTAGAAGTGTGGTAGAGCTGTGGTAGAGATGTGGAAGAGATGTGGTAGAGGTGTGGAAGAGATGTGGTAGAGGGGTGGTAGAGGGGTGGAAGAGATGTGGTAGAGGTGTGGAAGAGATGTGGTAGAGCTGTGGTAGAGCTGTGGTAGAGTTGTGGTAGAGCTGTGGTAGAGGTGTGGAAGAGATGTGGTAGAGGGGTGGAAGAGATGTGGTAGAGGTGTGGAAGAGATGTGGTAGAGATGTGGTAGAGGTGTGGTAGAGATGTGGTAGAGCTGTGGTAGAGGGGTGGAAGAGATGTGGTAGAGGTGTGGAAGAGATGTGGTAGAGATGTGGTAGAGGGGTGGAAGAAGTGTGGAAGAGATGTGGTAGAGGTGTGGTAGAAATGTGGTAGAGGTGTGGTAGATGTGTGGTAGAGCTGTGGTAGATGTGTGGTAGAGGTGTGGTAGAGATGTGATAGAGGTCTGGTAGAGATGTGGTAGAGGTGTGGTAGAGGTGTGGAAGAGGTGTGGTAGAGATGTGGCAGAGCTGTGGTAGAGGTGTTGTAGAGTTGTGGAAGAGATGTGGTAGAGATGTGGTAGAGGTGTGGAAGAGATTTGGTAGAGGTGTGGAAGAGATGTGGTAGAGGTGTGGTAGAGGTGTTGTAGAGATGTGGTAGAGGTGTTGTAGAGATGTGGTAGAGATGAGGTAGAGCTGTTGTAGAGCCGTGGTAGAGATGTGGTAGAGGTGTTGTAGAGCTGTGGTAGAGATGTGGCAGAGATGTGGTAGAGGTGTGGAAGAGATTTGGTAGAGGTGTGGAAGAGATGTGGTAGAGGTGTGGCAGAGATGTGGCAGAGATGTGGTAGAGATGTGGTAGAGGTGTGGTAGAGATGTGGAAGAGATGTGGTAGAGATGTGGTAGAGGTGTGGAAGAGATGTGGTAGAGGTGTGGTAGAGATGTGGCAGAGCTGTGGTAGAGGTGTTGTAGAGTTGTGGAAGAGATGTGGCAGAGATGTGGCAGAGATGTGGTAGAGGTGTGGAGGAGATGTGGTAGAGGTGTGGAAGAGATTTGGTAGAGGTGTGGAAGAGATTTGGTAGAGTTGTGGGGTAGAGGTGTGGAAGAGATGTGGTAGAGATGTGGCAGAGGTGTGGTAGAGGTGTGGAAGAGATTTGGTAGAGTTGTGGTAGGGCTGTGGTAGAGGTGTGGAAGAGGTGTGGTAGAGTTGTGGTAAATGTGTGGTAGAGATTTGGTAGAGGTGTGGAAGAGATGTGGCAGAGATGTGGAAGAGATTTGGTAGAGATGTGGTAGAGCTGTGGTAGAGGTGTGGCAGAGATGTGATAGAGATGTGGTAGAAGTGTGGAAGAGATGTGGTAGAGGTGTGGCAGAGGTGTGGAAGAGATGTTGTAGAGATGTGGCAGAGCTGTTGTAGAGATGTGGTAGAGGTGTGGAAGAGATGTGGTAGAGATGTGGTAGAAGTGTGGAAGAGATGTGGTAGAGGTGTGGAAGAGATGTGGTAGAGATATGGTAGAGATGTGGTAGAGATGTGGTAGAGGTGTGGAAGAGATGTGGTAGAGGTTTGGCAGAGATGTGGTAGAGGTGTGGAAGAGATGTGGTAGAGGTGTGGAAGAGATTTGGTAGAGTTGTGGGGTAGAGGTGTGGAAGAGATGTGGTAGAGCTGTGGTAGAGTTGTGGTAGAAGTGTGGAAGAGATTTGGTAGAGGTGTGGTAGAGTTGTGGTAAATGTGTGGCAGAGCTGTGGTAGAGGTGTTGTGGTAGAGGTGTGGTAGAGGTGTGGCAGAGATGTGGTAGAGGTGTGGAAGAGATGTGGTAGAGTTGTGGAAGAGATTTGGTAGAGTTGTGGTAGAGCTGTGGTAGAGGTGTGGAAGAGATGTGGTAGAGGTGTGGAAGAGATGTGGTAGAGCTGTGGTAGAGGTGTGGAAGAGATTTGGTAGAGTTGTGGTAGGGCTGTGGTAGAGGTGTGGCAGAGGTGTGGTAGAGATGTGGCAGAGGTGTGGTAGAGGTGTGGAAGAGATTTGGTAGAGTTGTGGTAGGGCTGTGGTAGAGGTGTGGCAGAGGTGTGGTAGAGGTGTGGTAAATGTGTGGTAGAGGTGTGGTAGAGATTTGGTAGAGGTGTGGAAGAGATGTGGCAGAGATGTGGAAGAGATTTGGTAGAGATGTGGTAGAGGTGTGGTAGAGGTGTGGCAGAGATGTGGTAGAAGTGTGGAAGAGATTTGGTAGAGGTGTGGCAGAGGTGTGGAAGAGATGTGGTAGAGATGTGGCAGAGCTGTTGTAGAGTTGTGGTAGAGGTGTGGAAGAGATGTGATAGAGATGTGGTAGAAGTGTGGAAGAGATGTGGTAGAGGTGTGGCAGAGATGTGGTAGAGGTGTGGAAGAGATGTGGTAGAGATGTGGTAGAGGTGTGGAAGAGATGTGGTAGAGGTGTGGAAGAGATGTGGTAGAGGTGTTGTAGAGATGTGGTAGAGATGGGGTAGAGGTGTGGTAGAGGTGTGGTAGAGATGTGGCAGAGCTGTGGTAGAGGTGTTGTAGAGTTGTGGTAGAGATGTGGCAGAGTTGTGGTAGAGATGTTGTAGAGTTGTGTTAGAGATGTGGCAGAGTTGTGGTAGAGCTGTGGTAGAGTTGTGGTAGAGGTGTTGTAGAGTTGTGGCAGAGTTGTGGTAGAGCTGTGGTAGAGATGTGGTAGAGTTGTGGTAGAGGTGTGGAAGAGATGTGGTAGAGGTGTGGTAGAGATGTGGTAGAGATGGGGTAGAGGTGTTGTAGAGATGGGGTAGAGGTGTGGTAGAGATGTGGTAGAGCTGTGGAAGAGATGTGGTAGAGATGTGGTACAGCTGTGGTAGAGGGGTGGAAGAGATGTGGTAGAGTTGTGGTAGAGATGGGGTAGAGCTGTGGTAGAGCTGTGGTAGAGTTGTGGTAGAAGTGTGGAAGAGATTTGGTAGAGGTGTGGTAGAGTTGTGGTAAATGTGTGGTAGAGCTGTGGTAGAGGTTTGGTAAAGCTGTGGTAGAAGTGTGGAAGAGATTTGGTAGAGGTGTGGTAGAGTTGTGGTAAATGTGTGGCAGAGCTGTGGTAGAGGTGTTGTGGTAGAGGTGTGGTAGAGGTGTGGTAGAGATGTGGTAGAGTTGTGGAAGAGATTTGGTAGAGTTGTGGTAGAGCTGTGGAAGAGATGTGAAAGAGATGTGGTAGAGCTGTGGTAGAGCTGTGGTAGAGGTGGCAGAGATGTGGTAGAGGTGTGGCAGAGATGTGGTAGAGATGTGGCAGAGGTGTGGTAGAGGTGTGGAAGAGATTTGGTAGAGTTGTGGTAGGGCTGTGGCAGAGGTGTGGTAGAGGTGTGGCAGAGATGTGGCAGAGGTGTGGTAGAGGTGTGGAAGAGATTTGGTAGAGTTGTGGTAGGGCTGTGGTAGAGGTGTGGAAGAGGTGTGGTAGAGTTGTGGTAAATGTGTGGTAGAGGTGTGGTAGAGATTTGGTAGAGGTGTGGAAGAGATGTGGCAGAGATGTGGAAGAGATTTGGTAGAGATGTGGTAGAGCTGTGGTAGAGGTGTGGCAGAGATGTGATAGAGATGTGGTAGAAGTGTGGAAGAGATGTGGTAGAGGTGTGGCAGAGGTGTGGAAGAGATGTTGTAGAGATGTGGCAGAGCTGTTGTAGAGATGTGGTAGAGGTGTGGAAGAGATGTGGTAGAGATGTGGTAGAAGTGTGGAAGAGATGTGGTAGAGGTGTGGTAGAGATGTGGTAGAGGTGTGGAAGAGATGTGGTAGAAGTGTGGAAGAGATTTGGTAGAGGTGTGGCAGAGGTGTGGAAGAGATGTGGTAGAGATGTGGCAGAGCTGTTGTAGAGTTGTGGTAGAGGTGTGGAAGAGATGTGATAGAGATGTGGTAGAAGTGTGGAAGAGATGTGGTAGAGGTGTGGCAGAGATGTGGTAGAGGTGTGGAAGAGATGTGGTAGAGATGTGGTAGAGGTGTGGAAGAGATGTGGTAGAGGTGTGGAAGAGATGTGGTAGAGGTGTTGTAGAGATGTGGTAGAGATGGGGTAGAGGTGTGGTAGAGGTGTGGTAGAGATGTGGCAGAGCTGTGGTAGAGGTGTTGTAGAGTTGTGGTAGAGATGTGGCAGAGTTGTGGTAGAGATGTTGTAGAGTTGTGTTAGAGATGTGGCAGAGTTGTGGTAGAGCTGTGGTAGAGTTGTGGTAGAGGTGTTGTAGAGTTGTGGCAGAGTTGTGGTAGAGCTGTGGTAGAGATGTGGTAGAGTTGTGGTAGAGGTGTGGAAGAGATGTGGTAGAGGTGTGGTAGAGATGTGGTAGAGATGGGGTAGAGGTGTTGTAGAGATGGGGTAGAGGTGTGGTAGAGATGTGGTAGAGCTGTGGAAGAGATGTGGTAGAGATGTGGTACAGCTGTGGTAGAGGGGTGGAAGAGATGTGGTAGAGTTGTGGTAGAGATGGGGTAGAGCTGTGGTAGAGCTGTGGTAGAGTTGTGGTAGAAGTGTGGAAGAGATTTGGTAGAGGTGTGGTAGAGTTGTGGTAAATGTGTGGTAGAGCTGTGGTAGAGGTTTGGTAAAGCTGTGGTAGAAGTGTGGAAGAGATTTGGTAGAGGTGTGGTAGAGTTGTGGTAAATGTGTGGCAGAGCTGTGGTAGAGGTGTTGTGGTAGAGGTGTGGTAGAGGTGTGGTAGAGATGTGGTAGAGTTGTGGAAGAGATTTGGTAGAGTTGTGGTAGAGCTGTGGAAGAGATGTGAAAGAGATGTGGTAGAGCTGTGGTAGAGCTGTGGTAGAGGTGGCAGAGATGTGGTAGAGGTGTGGCAGAGATGTGGTAGAGATGTGGCAGAGGTGTGGTAGAGGTGTGGAAGAGATTTGGTAGAGTTGTGGTAGGGCTGTGGCAGAGGTGTGGTAGAGGTGTGGCAGAGATGTGGCAGAGGTGTGGTAGAGGTGTGGAAGAGATTTGGTAGAGTTGTGGTAGGGCTGTGGTAGAGGTGTGGAAGAGGTGTGGTAGAGTTGTGGTAAATGTGTGGTAGAGGTGTGGTAGAGATTTGGTAGAGGTGTGGAAGAGATGTGGCAGAGATGTGGAAGAGATTTGGTAGAGATGTGGTAGAGCTGTGGTAGAGGTGTGGCAGAGATGTGATAGAGATGTGGTAGAAGTGTGGAAGAGATGTGGTAGAGGTGTGGCAGAGGTGTGGAAGAGATGTTGTAGAGATGTGGCAGAGCTGTTGTAGAGATGTGGTAGAGGTGTGGAAGAGATGTGGTAGAGATGTGGTAGAAGTGTGGAAGAGATGTGGTAGAGGTGTGGTAGAGATGTGGTAGAGGTGTGGAAGAGATGTGGTAGAGATATGGTAGAGATGTGGTAGAGATGTGGTAGAGGTGTGGAAGAGATGTGGTAGAGGTTTGGCAGAGATGTGGTAGAGGTGTGGAAGAGATGTGGTAGAGGTGTTGTAGAGATGTGGTAGAGATGGGGTAGAGGTGTGGTAGAGATGTGGTAGAGATGTGGCAGAGCTGTGGTAGAGGTGTTGTAGAGTTGTGGTAGAGATGTGGCAGAGTTGTGGTAGAGCTGTGGTAGAGATGTTGTAGAGTTGTGGTAGAGATGTGGCAGAGTTGTGGTAGAGCTGTGGTAGAGTTGTGGTAGATGTGTTGTAGAGCTGTGGTAGAGGTGTTGTAGAGTTGTGGCAGAGTTGTGGTAGAGCTGTGGTAGAGATGTGGTAGAGTTGTGGTAGAGTTGTGGTAGAGGTGTGGAAGAGATGTGGTAGAGGTGTTGTAGAGATGTGGTAGAGATGGGGTAGAGGTGTTGTAGAGATGTGGTAGAGATGGGGTAGAGGTGTGGTAGAGATGTGGTAGAGCTGTGGAAGAGATGTGGTAGAGATGTGGTACAGCTGTGGTAGAGGGGTGGAAGAGATGTGGTAGAGCTGTGGTAGAGTTGTGGTAGAGATGGGGTAGAGGTGTGGTAGAGCTGTGGTAGAGTTGTGGTAGAAGTGTGGAAGAGATTTGGTAGAGGTGTGGTAGAGTTGTGGTAAATGTGTGGTAGAGCTGTGGTAGAGCTGTGGTAGAGGTTTGGTAGAGCTGTGGTAGAAGTGTGGAAGAGATTTGGTAGAGGTGTGGTAGAGTTGTGGTAAATGTGTGGCAGAGCTGTGGTAGAGGTGTTGTGGTAGAGGTGTGGTAGAGGTGTGGCAGAGATGTGGTAGAGGTGTGGTAGAGGTGTGGAAGAGATGTGGTGGAGTTGTGGAAGAGATTTGGTAGAGCTGTGGTAGAGCTGTGGTAGAGGTGTGGAAGAGATGTGAAAGAGATGTGGTAGAGGTGTGGAAGAGATGTGGTAGAGCTGTGGTAGAGCTGTGGTAGAGGTGGCAGCGATGTGGTAGAGGTGTGGCAGAGATGTGGCAGAGGTGTGGTAGAGGTGTGGAAGAGATTTGGTAGAGTTGTGGTAGGGCTGTGGTAGAGGTGTGGTAGAGGTGTGGCAGAGGTGTGGTAGAGATGTGGCAGAGGTGTGGTAGAGGTGTGGAAGAGATTTGGTAGAGTTGTGGTAGGGCTGTGGTAGAGGTGTGGAAGAGATGTGGCAGAGGTGTGGTAGAGTTGTGGTAAATGTGTGGTAGAGGTGTGGTAGAGATTTGGTAGAGCTGTGGTAGAGGTGTGGAAGAGATGTGGCAGAGATGTGGAAGAGATTTGGTAGAGATGTGGTAGAGGTGTGGTAGAGGTGTGGCAGAGATGTGATAGAGATGTGGTAGAAGTGTGGAAGAGATGTGGTAGAGGTGTGGCAGAGGTGTGGAAGAGATGTGGCAGAGCTGTTGTAGAGTTGTGGTAGAGGTGTGGAAGAGATGTGGTAGAGATGTGGTAGAGATGTGGAGGAGATGTGGTAGAGGTGTGGCAGAGATGTGGTAGAGGTGTGGAAGAGATGTGGTAGAGATATGGTAGAGATGTGGTAGAGGTGTGGAAGAGATGTGGTAGAGATATGGTAGAGATGTGGTAGAAGTGTGGTAGAGGTTTGGCAGAGATGTGGTAGAGGTGTGGAAGAGATGTGGTAGAGGTGTTGTAGAGATATGGTAGAGGTGTGGTAGAGGTGTGGCAGAGCTGTGGTAGAGCTGTGGTAGAGATGTGGCAGAGTTGTGGTAGAGATGTGGCAGAGTTGTGGTAGAGATGTGGCAGAGTTGTGGTAGAGCTGTGGTAGAGATGTGGTAGAGTTGTGGTAGAGGTGTTGTAGAGCTGTGGTAGAGGTGTTGTAGAGTTGTGGCAGAGTTGTGGTAGAGCTGTGGTAGAGATGTGGTAGAGTTGTGGTAGAATTGTGGTAGAGGTGTGGAAGAGATGTGGTAGAGATGGGGTAGAGGTGTTGTAGAGATGTGGTAGAGATGGGGTAGAGGTGTGGTAGAGATGTGGTAGAGCTGTGGAAGAGATGTGGTACAGCTGTGGTAGAGGGGTGGAAGAGATGTGGTAGAGTTGTGGTAGAGATGGGGTAGAGGTGTGGTAGAGCTGTGGTAGAGATGTGGTAGAGATGGGGTAGAGGTGTTGTTCTGTAGTGTTTAAATCTGTGTGTGGACCGCTGACTCTAACCAACATGAGTTGGGCAGGATGGTCAAAACAGAGGAAAGACAGTAGGCCGCCAACACAAGCCCTGTACAGAACGGCTGCAGTCAGGAGATCTTGGTCCATTGCCGCTGCCACCAAACAGCTCGTCCACACCACGTGTGAGCTGCTACCTCAGGGGGGCGCTGCAGACACACAAACACAAATATCTCTAAGACATATTTTGTTCCTAGTGTTGTGCGATGGATGTACATGTGTTGTTGTGACTGTTGTATAGCTCTGTGTGGTGTGATGAGAGCTGATGTGTTTATGTAAAGTGATATTTTTACCCTGTCCACTGAGACCATAGCTGGTTTCTGGCCTCGGCTGTACTCGATTCTGTTCTCCTCTGTTGATTAAAAACAGAGGCATGCTGGGCTTCATTTTTAGTAGAGGTTGAAACACAAGTGACGACGGGGCCCCTGCTGGCATGGCAGCATTTAAATCCTGATTCGATCAGGATTCAGAAATGTGAGAATGACATTCATAGAGGAGCACCTGCCTCGCTCTCTGGAGGCATTTGGCTATAGCTGACCTCCTTGCTGCCTCCTCAGTGTTTCCATTTGCCTGTGGAATACCCAGGTATTAGTAACTGTGCTGTATGTCTGTTATCCTGCCACCTGGTCGTTCAGCCCTTTCAGTGCTCACCATCTTTCCTCTTTTTGCCACCATTCGACCGCACTTGTCCAGTCCAGATGACATCCTGATGTCGTCGCTGGAGATCCTGGTGAGGTGCCTCAGCGAGTCAATGTCTCGCCATTCCTGGCATACAGCTTGATGTCATAGGAGGTGGCTGGTGGTAACTCCACTTCTGAACCTGTATATCCATATCCACTCTTTGTGATGACCTGACCGAGCTGAGGGTGTTCAGCTCTATGCAGAACAGCAGTGGTGACAGTGCACCACCTTAGTATATGCCCCATTTGATGGCTATCAGTGTGATTGTGTTTGAGTTCGCCTCTAAGGCCAACTCTCTCTCGCTCTCTCTCTCTCTCTCTCTCTCTCTCTCTCTCTCTCTCTCTCTCTCTCTCTCTCTCTCTCTCTCTCTCTCTCTCTCTCTCTCTCTCTATATATATATATATACACACACACACACACATATATATTATACGTATATATATTATTATTATAATGACAACAAATAATTAGACTAGCTAGCCTTTGGCTAACGGGTCGGTCCCTTTAGTTGACTGGTTAGCACAGCTACCCATGGCCCGGGCTACCCGGGTTCGATTTCCGGCTGCGGCGGTTCCCAGCTGCCCCCTGAATTCACTACATTGGCAGCGGGCAGCCATACCACATGTACCGTGGCTCTGCCAAATGACAGAAGCTAAGCTAGTATGGGTTTGGCTAGTACTTGGGTGGGAGACCTCCTAGAAAAACTGAGTTGCTGTTGGTGGGCCAGTAGGGGACAGTCTTCCCTCTGGTCCTAATTTAAAAACAAAAGAACAACTATCAAATCCCAGTGTCCCAGTGCAGTGACGGGGACACTGTGCTGTAGGAGATGCCGTCCTTCAGATGAGACGTTAAACCGAGGTCCTGACTCACTGTGGTCATTAAAGATGCCATGGCTCTTATCACAAAGAGTGAGGGGGTCGCTGGTGTCCTGGCAACATTCCCAACCTGGCTGTCTCCATCTGGCCACCTAATCACCCCCATATAACTGGCTCAATGACTCCTCCCTCTCCACCTCAAGCTGATGTGTGGTGTGTGATGAAGCCAAGGAGCTGATTGTGGACTACAGGAAGAGAGGGGGAAGCCTGGACCACATCACCATCAACGGGACCGCTGTAGAGAGGGTCAAGAGCTTCAAGTTCCTTGGTGTCCACATTACCGAGGACCTCACCTGGCATGAACACACCAGCCATGTGGTGAAAAAGGCACAGCAACGCCTCTTCCACCTCAGGCGACTGAAGAAGTTCGGCATGGGGTCCAGGATTCTATGGGCCTTCTACAGTGGCACAACTGAGCATATCCTGACTGGATGCATCAGCGCCTGGCATGGGAACTGTACTGCCCACAACCGCAACACACTGCAGAGGGTGGTGCAGACGACCCAGGACATCAGTGGATGAGAGTTTCCCTCCATCCAGGACATACACAACGGACACTGTGTCAGCAAAGCCCGCAGGATTATCAAAGACCCCCGCCACCCCAACTATGGACTGTTCCAGCTGCTACCGTCAGGCAAGCGGTACCGCAGCCTCAAAGCCCAGACCAGTAGGCTCCAGAACTATGGACTGTTCCAGCTGCTACCGCCAGGCAAGCGGTACCGCAGCCTCAAAGCCCGGACCAGTAGGCTCCAGAACAACTATGGACTGTCCCATGTAAACATGTGAACACATTTATAGAGAAATGTTATGTGTTATATGTGTGTTATGTGTTTTATGTGTCTCTGTTAGTGCGGGGCGGGAGGATGTCTCATTGAACTGGCTCAGGAGCTGCTGGTCATCATGGTTGGAAAACAACTGATTAACAACATCCAGGAGTTTATCTTCCCGTTAGTTTCACCTCAACACAACATGTTCAGTATGCAAGACATCTGCCCAACAGGCAGTGGATATAAGAGATAATTCATGCATCAGAAAATAAATGGGTAGAATTATTTCATATTTTATTTTTAATGTTTTTTTCTGAGAGGAAGCTGAAGTCTTGGTGGCAGAGGAAGGAGCTGCACCCCTTGCAGGAGGAGCTGATGAAGGAGGCCCAGCAGATGGAGAGTCCTCCCTGGGAGACAGACCACCGGCTGCTGGTCTGTGAGGGACTCTTCAGTGAATACTTGGAAATGGGTGAGTCCTGTTAATTTTAAACCATGGTAGACCACTTCCTCAGTCTGTGTCCAGGCTATGTCTTCAGTCTGTATTCAGTGTGTTCAGGCTGTGTCCTCAGTCTGTATTCAGGCTATGTCTTCAGTCTGTATTCAGTGTGTTCAGGCTATGTCCTCAGTCTGTGTTCAGTGTGCGTTCAGCGTGTGTGCTAAGTCTATGTTGAATCTGGGTTCAGTCTGTGTCCTCAGTGTGTGTTCATTGTATTCAATCTGTGTTCAGTCTGTTACCCTCAGTGTGTGTTCAGTCTGTTACCCTCGGTGTGTGTTCAGTCTGTTTTCAGTCTTTGTTCAGAATAACTGCTCAAATCTGAACCTGTCAAGTTCAGACCAGAATCCGATTGCTTTTAGCAGAAGTCATTGAGATGTGCTGATTGAATTGGCTGATTCAAATATTGTTCAGACAAGGTAAACAACTTGTTAATGAACTCAGTTTTGCACTAAGTCAAGACACTGAAACTGGTTTTGCAACCAGAGCAGAAATTTCAAGTCATTCACAGAAGCAAACAGAAAACAGGATAAAAAACAAGATACAATTGGTAGAAGAAAAAATAAAAAGATAAAAGCCATTAAATGATAAGCACAAAGCCCTTGCCACTAAAAGATGCTGCTCTTCTTTAGTTTAGCTTCATCACCATCTTCTCTCAATTCTACATTCTGGCTTCATCACCATGTTCTCTCAGTTCTACTGTTTGGTTTCATCACCATGTTCTCTCAGTTCTACTGTTTGGTTTCATCACCATGTTCTCTCAATTCTACATTCTGGCTTCATCACCATCTTCTCTCAGTTCTACTGTTTGGTTTCATCACCATCTTCTCTCAGTTCTACTGTTTGGTTTCATCACCATCTTCTCTCAGTTCTACAGTTTGGTTTCATCACCGTGTTCTCTCAATTCTATAGTTTGGTTTCATCACCATGTTCTCTCAGTTCTACAGTTTGGTTTCATCACCATCTTCTCTCAGTTCTACTGTTTGGCTTCATCACCATGTTCTCTCAGTTCTACAGTTTGGCTTCATCACCATGTTCTCTCAGTTCTACTGTTTGGCTTCATCACCATGTTCTCTCAGTTCTACAGTTTGGCTTCATCACCATCTTCTCTCAGTTCTACTGTTTGGCTTCATCACCATCTTCTCTCAGTTGTACAGTTTGGTTTCATCACCATCTTCTCTCAGTTCTACAGTTTGGTTTCATCACCATCTTCTCTCAATTCTATAGTTTGGTTTCATCACCATGTTCTCTCAGTTCTACAGTTTGGTTTCATCACCATCTTCTCTCAGTTCTACTGTTTGGTCTCATCACCATCTTCTCTCAGTTCTACAGTTTGGTTTCATCACCATGTTCTCTCAGTTCTACTGTTTGGCTTCATCACCATGTTCTCTCAGTTCTACAGTTTGGTTTCATCACCATCTTCGTGGCGGCGTGTCCGCTGGCGCCCCTCTTTGCTCTGATTAACAACTGGATCGAGGTGCGTTTGGACGCCCACAAGTTTGTGTGTGAGAACCGGCGCCCGGTGGTGGAGCGTGCTCAGAACATCGGCATCTGGTTCCCAATCCTGCAAGTTATAACACACATCGCAGTCCTCAGCAACGTAAGTGTGTGTGTGGTTCATGTGGTTTAATGTCTCCTACAGTGACTGCTGTGATCTCTTCAGTTATGACACCGAGAATTAGAATCCGGAATTAGAATCGCTGCTATTCAAACGTTGTTCTACATCTTGTGTCTGTATTTGTGTATTTGTGTGTGCATGTTTATCTGTGTATTTTCTGTGTGTGTGTGTTCTTCAGGCCTTCCTGATTGCCTTCACCTCGGCCTTCGTTCCTCGGTTGTATTACAGCTACAGCAGGCAGAGTGACCTGTCAGGTTTCATCAACTTCACACTTGCCACCTCCCCGACCAGCTACAGCCTGCAACACACAACCTGCAGGTAACACACACACACGCACACACCTGTGTGTGTGTGATACGTTAACTTCCTGTTTCAGGTTCCAGTTGTTTCCTGTCACTGTGACTGGTTGTGATTGGTCAGTCGGTGTGTGTGGACACTCGTGTGGTTTGTACACACCTCCTCTCTGTCCTCCAGGTATCGTGGTTACAGAGACCAACACGGTCGGTACATCTCAGAATACTTCCACCTGCTGGCCATACGCTTGGCCTTCGTCATCATTTTTGAGGTAAATTTTATAAATTGTAAATTATTTTGTCATCAACAATTCGGAATTTACTTTTAAGAAAAGGAAATCCAGACTTTTCAGCCTGCTGATTCCTGCTGGCCAGATGTCCATCAGAATTAGTCAGGAGACAAAGTCCATACAGCCAGTTCATGATGGTGAGGAGGTGGTGAACGCCTTCATCCCTGCATGCAGTATGAGAAGATACTGCGTGTCATGGTGAAGAGTAGCTAGAGGTCCGGTTGCTCCATGTGTCCAGTAGAATTCATCATGTTGTACAGTATGAGAAGATACTGCGTGTCATGGTGAAGAGTAGCTAGAGGTCCTGTTGCTTCTAGGGTCCAGTAGAATTCATCATGTTGTACAGTATGAGAAGATACTGCGTGTCATGGTGAAGAGTAGCTAGAGGTCCTGTTGCTTCTAGGGTCCAGTAGAATTCATCATGTTGTACAGTATGAGAAGATACTACGTGTCATGGTGTACAGTATGAGAAGATACTGCGTGTCATGGTGAAGAGTAGCTAGAGGTCCGGTTGCGCCATGTGTCCAGTAGAATTCATCATGTTGTACAGTATGAGAAGATACTGCGTGTCATGGTGAAGAGTAGCTAGAGGTCCTGTTGCACAGTATGAGAAGATACTGCGTGTCATGGTGAAGAGTAGCTAGAGGTCCTGTTGCTCCATGTGTCCAGTAGAATTCATCATGTTGTACAGTATGAGAAGATACTGCGTGTCATGGTGTCCAGTAGAATTCATCATGTTGTACAGTATGAGAAGATACTGCGTGTCATGGTGTCCAGTAGAATTCATCATGTTGTACAGTATGAGAAGATACTGCGTGTCATGGTGAAGAGTAGCTAGAGGTCCTGTTGCTCCATGTGTCCAGTAGAATTCATCATGTTGTACAGTATGAGAAGATACTGCGTGTCATGGTGAAGAGTAGCTAGAGGTCCTGTTGCTCCATGTGTCCAGTAGAATTCATCATGTTGTACAGTATGAGAAGATACTGCGTGTCATGGTGAAGAGTAGCTAGAGGTCCTGTTGCTCCATGTGTCCAGTAGAATTCATCATGTTGTACAGTATGAGAAGATACTGCGTGTCATGGTGTCCAGTAGAATTCATCATGTTGTACAGTATGAGAAGATACTGCGTGTCATGGTGAAGAGTAGCTAGAGGTCCTGTTGCGCCATGTGTCCAGTAGAATTCATCATGTTGTACAGTATGAGAAGATACTGCGTGTCATGGTGAAGAGTAGCTAGAGGTCCTGTTGCGCCATGTGTACAGTATGAGAAGATACTGCGTGTCATGGTGAAGAGTAGCTAGAGGTCCTGTTGCGCCATGTGTCCAGTAGAATTCATCATGTTGTGCTCTGCCATTGTGGTAAAACAGTCACTGTATGTACATATACAGTAAAGCTACTTCCTGTGTCTGATGGCAGAGTGGTAGTAATGCCCCTCAGATGTGTGTTTATTTGTATTTGTGATGACAACAGACAGACATGACATTTTCAGACCAACAAGGACACGATGCAGGCCGCATAGAAACACTACGTGTCCAGATGACATCACATGATCAGGTCAATTGATGCCCTCGGAAGTGAATGGCGTTTGTGTTTTTGGCAGCATGTGGTGTTCTTCATTGGACGTCTGATTGACCTGATGGTGCCAGATGTACCTGAGGAGGTGGAGCTGAAGATAAAGAGGGAGCATTACATGGCCAAAGAAGCTCTGGCAGAGAACCAGGTGAACAACACAGCACAAAACACATGCAGCTAACTAGCACACTGACAGAACAGCCCTTTTTCATCATCACACACACTCGAATCTGCCATCTGAAGACATGTCTAGCCCACAGACGAGTCTGTGGTCTATTTTCATTCCGTTAAGTTTAATTAAATAAATGAAAGTAGCTTCCATAAGATCAACAGAGACGAGACAGATGTTCATTTTATGTGCACACAGCAAAAATGTTGACAACTTGTCACTTTTCACCAATTGGCGTTTTATTTTTGTTTTTTGCGTGTATCATCGGCAGAATCGCTTGCAAAACACAGCCTCGTCATCAGGTTGCTGAAAACAGGTGGAGGGGAAGGATTTTCAGTCTTTCACTGTGCCCAGTGTGACTGCTGTTTGTGTTGGGTTAATATCACACAAGCCAGATGCTACTTGGACTCAAACAAACTGACATACTGGAGCAACTAGCAGCTACTAGCCATCTGTGGATGGATCCACTCTTTTGAAATTCATTATATACGTTATAAAATATGCAGTATTTATTTTAATTCATTGGAAAGAAAGACAGGTGTGTCACATAGAAGGTGCTCAACAGCGAGTAAAGCCCTGTCGCTGACTGGAAAGAAATTCAAACATCTGGACATAAAGAGCAGGGTAACCAAATTGGCAGATTTGCTTCAAAATACTTTAAATGTGGGAGATGTATTGGTGTTGACGCGTTGAACCATGTACAGAACTGATTTGCGGAGTTGGACCGTTTTTGGGCATTTTTCCCATTTTCCTTTCTTGGTTTTTTGGCCGTCTTCCTTTGGGTGCCACGCCCCCAGAGTCTGAAGCCAGTAGACGCTGCAGAATTTGACACGTTTTTGAAGCTTTGGTTTATATACTTGGCAACATGTTTAATCCTACAGAATTGGCTGGCTGGTTACTGATCTGTTTTGCTGGGGTATGGCTATCCCAAAACACAGATTTGAGCTCAGTTACCCGCCACTTTAAACAACTTGTATGCAGCTCCAGCACTTGCGTTCCCTTCACTCCCTATGACCCCTGGGTACGACTGGCCTATCTGCTCCTCTAGGTCTCCCTACTAAGTCTCTGTTCAAACTGTGCTGATCTGATATAAGCGCTTTCCTAGATTATGTTGAGGGTCGGCTCACCTACAATGGAGGCACACAATATGTTGCCTGGACAAAGCTCAAGTTCAACCTCTTACCATGAATCAACATTTCTGTTGGCTGGCCAGTAGTTGCAATTTGATATATATATATACACTACCGTTCAAAAGTTTGGGATCACCCAAACAATTTTGTGTTTTCCATGAAAAGTCACACTTATTCACCACCATATGTTGTGAAATGAATTGAAATAAGATTTTTTTTACATCAAACTTTGCTTTCGTCAAAGAATCCTCCATTTGCAGCAATTACAGCATTGCAGACCTTTGGCATTCTAGCTGTTAATTTGTTGAGGTAATCTGGAGAAATTGCACCCCACGCTTCCAGAAGCAGCTCCCACACGTTGGATTGGTTGGATGGGCACTTCTTTGAGCAGATTGAGTTTCTGGAGCATCACATTTGTGGGGTCAATTAAACGCTCAAAATGGCCAGAAAAAGAGAACTTTCATCTGAAACTCGACAGTCTATTCTTGTTCTTAGAAATGAAGGCTATTCCATGCGAGAAATTGCTAAGAAATTGAAGATTTCCTACACCGGTGTGTACTACTCCCTTCAGAGGACAGCACAAACAGGCTCTAACCAGAGTAGAAAAAGAAGTGGGAGGCCGCGTTGCACAACTGAGCAAGAAGATAAGTACATTAGAGTCTCTAGTTTGAGAAACAGACGCCTCACAGGTCCCCAACTGGCATCTTCATTAAATAGTACCTGTTAGAGCCTGTTTGTGCTGTCCTCTGAAGGGAGTAGTACACACCGGTGTAGGAAATCTTCAATTTCTTAGCAATTTCTCGCATGGAATAGCCTTCATTTCTAAGAACAAGAATAGACTGTCGAGTTTCAGATGAAAGTTCTCTTTTTCTGGCCATTTTGAGCGTTTAATTGACCCCACAAATGTGATGCTCCAGAAACTCAATCTGCTCAAAGAAGTACCCATCCAACCAATCCAACTTGTGGGAGCTGCTTCTGGAAGCGTGGGGTGCAATTTCTCCAGATTACCTCAACAAATTAACAGCTAGAATGCCAAAGGTCTGCAATGCTGTAATTGCTGCAAATGGAGGATTCTTTGACGAAAGCAAAGTTTGATGTAAAAAAAATCTTATTTCAAACCTTGTCAATGTCTTGACTCTATTTTCTATTCATTTCACAACATATGGTGGTGAATAAGTGTGACTTTTCATGGAAAACACGAAATTGTTTGGGTGATCCCAAACTTTTGAACGGTAGTGTATATATATATATATATCCTGCGACCCTGACAGCAGGATAAGCGATTTGGATAATGATGGATATATAAAACAAGAGTGTATGTTTGTATGTTCACTTAAAGCTCCAGAAACACTCATTGTAGAACAAAAGGTATGTGTGTGTGTCAGCAGTGAGTCAGCTGACTGGGTCATCTAGAACATGTACATGAGACTTGCCGTAGACACCAGGGGGCCACGTTGAGTTGCTTTATTTCTGTTGCACTCCCTCAGAGGAAGTGGCGTGGCTCCTCCACCGGGGAGAAAGGTTGTCAGAGTTGAGAGGAGTGTGTCAGCGAGGACTCGCCTGGTGATGGTGCTGATGAGGGTGTGGATCATCTGTCCTCTGAAGGGAACACCCACTTGCTCTCGTAGGGCCTGAAATATCGTCAAGAAGCAGCAGGATGCTGTGGTCTTCACATTACAAGAGAGCTGGTTAAAGGGGGGGGGTACGCGCGTGGCGTGAGTACAGTTTCAGATTTTGTCATGTGCTTGATTGGTAGAGAATGATCTACCTAAAAGGCATCTACAGAAAGCATACGACAGGGTGCCGAGAGAGGAGGTGTGGTATTGTATGTAGGAGTGGTGCAGGATATGTATGAGGGAGGTGTGACAGTGGTGAGGTGTGTGGTTGGAGTGACAGATGGGTTCAAGGTGGAGGTGGGATTACATCAAGGATCGGCTCTGAGCCCTTTCTTGATTGCAATGGTGATGGACAGGTTGACGGACAAGATCAGGCAGGAGTCTCCGTGGACTATGATGTTCATGAATGACATTGTGATCTGTAGTGAGAGTAGGGAGCAGGTTGAGGAGAGCCTGGAGAGGTGGAGGTATGCACTGGAGAGAAGAGGAATGAAAGTCAGTAGGAGCAAGACAGAATACCTATGCATGAATGAGAGGGAGGACAGTGGAATGGACAGGATGCAAGGAGTAGAGGTGACGAAGGCGTATGAGTTTAAATACTTGGGGTCAACTGTCCAAAGTAACGGGGAGTGCAGTAGAGAAGTGAAGAAGAGAGTGCAGGCAGGGTGGAGTGGGTGGAGAAGAGTGTCAGGAGTGATGTGTGACAGAAGGGTACCAGCAAGAGTTAAAGGGAAGGTTTACAAGATGGTAGTGAGACCAGCTATGTTATATGGTTTGGAGACAGTGGCACTGATGAAAAGACAGGAGGTGGCAGAGATGAAGATGATAAGATTTTCACCGGGAGTGATGAAGAAGGACAGGATTAGGAAGGAGTATATTAGAGGGACAGCTCAGGTTGGACGGTTTGGAGACAAAGCAAGAGAGACACGATGGCGATGGTTTGGACATGTGTGGAGGAGAGATGCTGGGTATACTGGGAGAAGGATGCTGAATATGGAGCTGCCAGGGAAGAGGAGAAGAGGAAGGCCAAAGAGGAGGTTTATGGAGGTGGGGAGGGAGGACATGCAGGTGGCTGGTGTGACAGAGGAAGAAGCAGAGGACAGGAAGAGATGGAAACGGATGATCCGCTGTGGCGCCCCCTAACGGGAGCAGCCGGAAATAATAGTAGACAGTTGCCTAACAACCGAAAACCACCACCAGTATCATGTGCAGGGTGGGGACACCGGCAGTCAGGTGAGACTGAAGAGGTCTCTTAGGTGATGAAGACACGTGTCTGTCAGTAATGGTTGTGTCCAGTTGAGCTGACTGAACCTGTCCGTCAGGGTGTCTGTCTCATCATCAGCAGAGTCCCTGAGTGTGTCAGGCAGCTTGGGGACGTCGCTACTGAGCTGTGGTTTTACAGCTAGTGGTCTGTTAAGGCCTTGCTCTGCACCCCTGCTGTCAGTAATATTAAGAATAATATTAATAATAATAATCATTATATTTATACAGCACTTTTCTAGACGCCCACAGTGCTTCACAGTGGGGGTGGGGGTGGGGACTCACTTCAACCACCACCCGTGTGCAGCAGAACGCTCACCACACATCAGCTTGAGGTGGAGCAGGAGGAGGACCCCCTACTCTTTGTGATAAGAGCCATGGGGTCCTTAATGTCCCCAGTGAGCCAGGATCTCGGTTTAACGTCTCATCTGCAGGACGGCGTCTCCTACAGCACCGTGTCCCTGTCACTGCACTGGGGCACTGGCATTTGATAGTTGTTGTTTTTATTAGGACCAGAGGGAAGACTGCCTCCTACTGGCCCACCAACACCACTTCTGGCAGCAACTCAGTTTTCTCGGGAGGTCTCCCATCCTAGTCCTAGCCAAGCCCACACCTGCTTAGCTTCCGCCACCCAGCAGCGTCGGGGTGCCTGCCGGCGTGGGCCTGGAGTCAGCTGAACTTTCATGACCCTCCCTCCAAACCACAGCAGTGTCCCTGTCTCCCTCCCCCTTACAGGCCTTGTGCTCATTCGTCCATCACTGTGTTGTGTCTGTGCTGAACCGTGGCTTATCCTTGCTGTCTGTAGTCGTCCACATCACAACATATACGTAAGTCGGACAACAGACCAGTCAGTGTTGTCCAGACAGTCCGTCCCTCGGTCTGCCCGCCGCCTGGGGAGAGCCAGGTTTTACAGTGTGGAGTGGTGAGCGGAGGGCACTGTACGCTACCTCGAACCTGTTGTCCAGGGAGAGGACTTCTCCCTGGTGGTGTTACAGCTGTTGTTTTCTTTCTCCAGTCTTACAGAAAAACGTCAGTCCCAGAAGAAAGGATGGAAAACGCCACCGAGCTGCGACAACGCAGATCCACGCCTGCCCAGACCGTCTCTGAAGACCATGAAGGAGGAGAGGAGTCCCAGGAGGCCAGCAAGCTGTAGAACCTGTGCAGCTCAGTGAAACATACTCTGTCTCCACTCCTGCTGGCTACTAAAGGTGGAAAATGCCAAAAAAACAAAAACAAACAACAAAACCCGAAAAGATAAAAGTACATGGGTCCCTAAAGTACTGCCCTCTACTGGATGTCTGTGTCTCAACAACACAACTGTGAGTCATGAAAAACACTCCCACCTCCTCTGCCCAGCAGCGCGGCAGGTTTTTGAACCAACCAGAGACTCTCTGGAAAGTCCTGACCTCTGACCTCAGCTTTCCAGGGGTGGTGTTTCTGTGGGTTGGAGGAGGAGGAAGGAGAAGAGGAAGAGGAGGAGACCTGAGAATTCATATGCAGACCGCATGGCGGCTCGGTGTTTTCTGCCAGTGATTCACTGGGTGGCAGATGAGGGTTAAGAAGGTCTTCAACTTGCTGGCTGAAATTTGTGACGTCAGTAAGAAACTGCCACACCGCTGCACCCACACCCACACCCGTGCCTGTAAAACACCACGTTGTGTTGTCTCTTTTAAAAGCTGTTCAACACCAACATGAATCTAACATAACACAGAAACAGCTGTTACAGTCTGCACAATGAAAGTTACACACTGACTGACACTTGGAGGCCGGCAGCCAGTAATACTGCAGTAAAACACAAGTACAACATACATACTGCAGTAAAACAGTGGTATAGGCTACAGAACTAAAAGGTGTTTTACTACAGTAATACGGTAGTACAGTCTTCAGCACACACCATGCAGGTAGCAGGTGGTGGGTAGTGGGTAGCGGTTGGCGAGTGGTGTTGGCAGGTGGCTGGTAGCTGGCAGGAGGCAGATGGCAGGTGACAGGAGGCTGGTAGTGGGTAGCAGGTGGTGGGTAGTGGGTAGCGGTTGGCGAGTGGCTGGTGGCGGGTAGCAGGTGGCTGGTAGCTGGCAGGAGGCAGATGGCAGGTGACAGGAGGCTGGTAGTGGGTAGCAGGTGGTGGGTAGTGGGTAGCGGTTGGCGAGTGGTGTTGGCAGGTGGCTGGTAGTGGGTAACAGGTGGCTGGTAGTGGGTAACAGGTGGCTGGTAGCGGGTAGCAGGCAGATGGCAGGTGACAGGAGGCGGGTAGCTGGTAGTGGGTAACAGGTAGTGGGTAGCGGTTGGCGAGTGGTGTTGGCAGGTGGCTGGTAGCGGGTAGCAGGCAGATGGCAGGTGACAGGAGGCGGGTAGCTGGTAGTGGGTAACAGGTGGCTGGTAGCGGGTAGCAGGCAGATGGCAGGTGACAGGAGGCGGGTAGCTGGTAGTGGGTAACAGGTGGCTGGTAGCTGGCAGGAGGCAGATGGCAGGTGACAGGAGGCTGGTAGTGGGTAACAGGTGGCGGGTAGCAGGCAGGTGGCTGGTAGTGGGTAACAGGAGGCGGGTAGCAGGCGGGTAGCTGGTAGTGGGTAACAGGTGGCTGGTAGTGGGTAACAGGTAGCTGGTAGTGGGTAACAGGTAGCGGGTAGCAGGCAGATGGCAGGTGACAGGAGGCGGGTAGCTGGTAGTGGGTAACAGGTGGCTGGTAGTGGGTAACAGGTGGCTGGTAGCTGGCAGGTGACAGGAGGCTGGTAGTGGGTAACAGGTGGCGGGTAGCAGGCAGGTGGCGGGTAGCAGGTGGCTGGTAGCAGGCAGATGGCAGTAGCCTGCTGGAGCTCGGCAGGTGGGGTGGTGTGTTAGCTACTTCAGCTGTTGTGCAGATTTCCTTTTTCGGAAAGTAGAAAGTTTCAGGAATTACATTTAAACAACGGAGACCAGCTGTAGTCAGGAACACGTGCAGTCATCGGTCTCAAACAATGATGAAGGTGGAGGGATAAAATGATGAAGGCCAAGCGGCTGACCACCTCCTATCCTCCTCCTCTTCATCATGCCGCAGGAGAAACATCAGTGCTCCATCTGGCACGGCCACCGGTCTCTTGTCATAACTATAATATCAAATAATGTAAGTACCCTGACCGTTCTGTCACATGGTAGTACATCTGCCCCTTTTATTAGTTTCTATCCAAGCTCCCTCTTCTCTTCCTGTGCCTTTCCTTTATATCCATGTGCCTTTCCTCTATAGCCATGTACCATGTGCCTTTCCTTTATAGCCATGTGCCTTTCCTCTATAGCCATGTGCCTTTCCTTTATAGCCATGTACCATGTGCCTTTCCTTTATAGCCATGTGCCTTTCCTTTATAGCCATGTGCCTTTCCTTTATAGCCATGTGCCTTTCCTCTATAGCCATGTACCTTTCCTCTATAGCCATGTACCTTGTGCCTTTCCTTTATAGCCATGTGCCTTTCCTCTATAGCCATGTACCTTTCCTCTATAGCCATGTACCTTTCCTCTATAGCCATGTACCTTTCCTCTATAGCCATGTGCCTTTCCTTTATAGCCATGTACCATGTGCCTTTCCTTTATAGCCATGTACCTTTCCTCTATAGCCATGTACCTTGTGCCTTTCCTTTATAGCCATGTGCCTTTCCTCTATAGCCATGTACCTTTCCTCTATAGCCATGTACCTTGTGCCTTTCCTTTATAGCCATGTACCATGTACCTTTCCTTTATAGCCATGTGCCTTTCTCTATAGCCATGTACCATGTACCTTTCCTTTATATCCATGTGCCTTTCCTTTATAGCCACGTACCTTTCCTTTATCTTGTTGTTCTCGTGTCGCCGGATGGTGGTGTCCTCTACTAACCTCAGATCTGTGTGTCTGCTGCACCTTTCAGCCTCATTCCTGAGATGAATAAAGTTGATCTTTCCTAAAGCCAAGGTGGTGCAGTTGGTTTTATTTGACATATTGACGGACTTGAAGTGGAATATTTTATTATCACCTCGAGATGGACGTTACGTTTAAATAAACAGGAGAAATGAAGATGAAAACAACTTCTAGATCAGGGCTGGGCAGTCTTGTCCAGAAAGGGCCGGTGTGGGTGCAGGTTTTTGTTCCAACCAAGCAGTTCCACACCTGTGCCTCCTCAGCCAAGACCCCACTGGCTGGTCAGGTGGATCAGGTGTGTAACTGCTTGGTTGGAACAAAAACCTGCACCCACACCGGCCCTTTCTGGACAAGACTGCCCAGCCCTCTTCTAGATGAATGACGTAAGAGACGAAGTCTACAGCCCTTCACTGATCTGCTGTCCATCATGTCTGCTGGACATGGTGAATTTGAAATGACATCAACTTACAGTGACACCTCCAGCAGAAAGGAGGTGTGGTGTTAATCTCTCCACTCCTCTACAGCGGCAGTATCCTTATCAACTGTTGGCGCCAGTCATCTACATCACAGTCTTCATCAAAACAAGCCATTATCCAACACTACCATGCTACACATCAGCATTTACAAGCAGCACACGTGGTGTTGTGTCGTGTTGTGTTGTGTTGTTGTCCAACATGTGAGTAGGAAAAATGGACGTTTACAGTAAACAACCAAAGCCTGGACATGCATGTTGCTAGAAAAACGTTTTCATGACCAGCCGTATCAACAGATTGTTCTGTCGCCACGTCACGTCACAAACACTACATGTAATTAACGACTACCTCCTGTTTCTTCTGTGCAGGGTTGAGGGTTTGTACAATGTTAACAAGCACTGTAGCGAATCAGGGGGCAGTCCGGGAGCCGCCACAGCCGGGACGCGACCCCGTGTCTCCCGCTCCGCAAGCGACAACGTTAACCAGTCGACTGAAGAGCCCGACCCGTTAGTCCAGGACCAACGGGTCTACTTGTCCACGCACGATACAGAACTCAATAATCAGAGCGTCCCACAGCAGGAACCCAGGTCGTCTCTTCAGCCACTTGGCACAACGCGCAGAAAAGATCATGAAAATATTACACGGAGACACGTGGACACGTGGACACGACACAACCCTGCGTGTTAACACGGAGACACGTGGACACGACACAACCCTGCGCGTTAACACGTGGACACGTCAAAGTGTTACATGTTAACACGTAATACGTTGACGTTGTGGTCGTGTTGAGGTGTTGTTCTTCAGCGGATTACACTTTGCCTACTTCCAAATAAACACACTTGTTTTCCACAGCGCTGTGTGAATGTGTGTCGTCTTTCTTCACAACACAACACACATGAGACGCGTCCTCCGCGCTTGGTTTGCGGGCTCATGCACACATTGCACACGTGCACGCGCCAGACTGCGTAATTACGTCGTCGCTGAAGCTACGGTGGCTCATAAGGTACAAACAGTACAATATACAACACCCCCGTAAGGGAAATTCGCACCGCAGAGTACACAGTTTTTATACAGGTTAACACCCCCACTCGACTTTAGCTTACTGGGGTTCACCTGGAATAAATAAACAACAACACATAAGGTCCCTTCTTTTCCTTAATAATGTCAACAAAAACACCGTGCCCCGTGCACTAACCGCTGTCCAAGTGCCAAACATGTCCTGACTAAACTGTCTCAGTTTCAGCTGGGTTGCTGCTTTAGTCATCAGATGTGCCACCATCAGCTCTGTGGGGCAGTACTCCAAATCACTCCACCACTGTTCACAATTTCTCTAATGAGGCGGTGTTTAATATCTTCCTTTCCATCGAAGAGGAGTTGCGATGACAAGCTTTCAGATGCTCTGTTAGCCATCTTGCTAGAGTGTCATCTCCACCTTTATTCACCGCCGGTAGCCCGCATGCTGCATGCTCCTATTAGCCCAACTTTCCCTGCTAAGCTAGGTGCCGTACTGTATGGCTATTAGCTGAATATTCCCTGCTAAGCTAGGTGCCGTACTGTATGGCTATTAGCTGAACTTTTCCCTGCTAAACTAGGTGCCGTACTGTATGGCTATTAGCTGAACTTTTCCCTGCTAAACTAGGTGCCGTACTGTATGGCTATTAGCTGAACTTTTCCCTGCTAAACTAGGTGCCGTACTGTACGGCTATTAGCTGAACTTTTCCCTGCTAAACTAGGTGCCGTACTGTACGGCTATTAGCTGAATATTTCCTGCTAAACTAGGTGACGTACTGTATGGCTATTAGCTGAATATTTCCCTGCTAAACTAGGTGCCGTACTGTATGGCTATTAGCTGAACTTTCCCTGCTAAACTAGGTGCCGTACTGTACGGCTATTAGCTGAACATTTCCTGCTAAACTAGGTGCCGTACTGTATGGCTATTAGCTGAATATTTCCTGCTAAACTAGGTGCCGTACTGTATGGCTATTAGCTGAATATTTCCTGCTAAACTAGGTGCCGTACTGTATGGCTATTAGCTGAATATTTCCTGCTAAACTAGGTGCCGTACTGTATGGCTATTAGCTGAATATTTCCTGCTAAACTAGGTGCCGTACTGTATGGCTATTAGCCCAACTTTCCCTGCTAAACTAGGTGCCGTACTGTATGGCTATTAGCCCAACTTTCCCTTGCTAAACTAGGTGCCGTACTGTATGGCTATTAGCTGAATATTTCCTGCTAAACTAGGTGCCGTACTGTATGGCTATTAGCCCAACTTCCCCTGCTAAGCTAGGTGCCGTACTGTATGGCTATTAGCTGAACTTTTCCCTGCTAAACTAGGTGCCGTACTGTATGGCTATTAGCTGAATATTTCCTGCTAAACTAGGTGCCGTACTGTACGGCTATTAGCTGAATATTTCCTGCTAAACTAGGTGACGTACTGTATGGCTATTAGCTGAATATTTCCTGCTAAACTAGGTGCCGTACTGTATGGCTATTAGCTGAACTTTTCCCTGCTAAACTAGGTGCCGTACTGTATGGCTATTAGCTGAGCTTTCCCTGCTAAACTAGGTGCCGTACTGTACGGCTATTAGCTGAACATTTCCTGCTAAACTAGGTGCCGTACTGTATGGCTATTAGCTGAATATTTCCTGCTAAACTAGGTGCCGTACTGTATGGCTATTAGCTGAACTTTCCCTGCTAAACTAGGTACCGTACTGTATGGCTATTAGCCCAACTTTCCCTGCTAAACTAGTTGCCGTACTGTATGGCTATTAGCTGAACTTTTCCTGCTAAACTAGGTGCCGTACTGTATGGCTATTACCCTAACTTTCCCTGCTAAACTAGGTACCGTACTGTATGGCTATTAGCCCAACTTTCCCTGCTAAACTAGGTGCCGTACTGTATGGCTATTAGCCCAACTTTCCCTGCTAAACTAGGTGCCGTACTGTATGGCTATTAGCCCAACTTTCCCTTGCTAAACTAGTTGCCGTACTGTATGGCTATTAGCTGAACTTTTCCTGCTAAACTAGGTGCCGTACTGTATGGCTATTAGCTGAATATTTCCTGCTAAACTAGGTGGCGTACTGTATGGCTATTAGCTGAACTTTCCCTGCTAAACTAGGTGCCGTACTGTATGGCTATTAGCTGAACATTTCCTGCTAAACTAGGTGCCGTACTGTATGGCTATTAGCTGAACATTTCCTGCTAAACTAGGTGCCGTACTGTATAGCTATTAGCTGAGCTTTCCCCTGCTGAACTAGGTGCCGTACTGTATGGCTATTAGCTGAATATTTCCTGCTAAACTAGGTGCCGTACTGTATGGCTATTAGCTGAACATTTCCTGCTAAACTAGGTGCCGTACTGTATGGCTATTAGCTGAGCTTTCCCCTGCTGAACTAGGTGCCGTACTGTATGGCTATTAGCTGAATATTTCCTGCTAAACTAGGTGCCGTACTGTATGGCTATTAGCTGAATATTTCCTGCTAAACTAGGTGCCGTACTGTATGGCTATTAGCTGAACTTTCCCCTGCTAAGCTAGGTGCCGTACTGTATGGCTATTAGCTGAACTTTTCCTGCTAAACTATTTGCCGTACTGTATGGCTATTAGCTGAACTTTTCCTGCTAAACTAGGTGCCGTACTGTATGGCTATTACCCTAACTTTCCCTGCTAAACTAGGTACCGTACTGTATGGCTATTAGCCCAACTTTCCCTGCTAAACTAGGTGCCGTACTGTATGGCTATTAACCCAACTTTCCCTGCTAAACTAGGTGCCGTACTGTATGGCTATTAGCTGAATATTTCCTGCTAAACTATGTGCCGTACTGTATGGCTATTAGCTGAATATTTCCTGCTAAACTAGGTGCCGTACTGTATGGCTATTAGCTGAACTTTCCCCTGCTAAGCTAGGTGCCGTACTGTATGGCTATTAGCTGAACTTTCCCTGCTAAACTAGGTACCGTACTGTATGGCTATTAGCTGAGCTTTACCTGCTAAACTAGTTGCCGTACTGTATGGCTATTAGCTGAACTTTTTCTGCTAAACTAGGTGCCGTACTGTATGGCTATTACCCTAACTTTCCCTGCTAAACTAGGTACCGTACTGTATGGCTATTAGCCCAACTTTCCCTGCTAAACTAGGTGCCGTACTGTATGGCTATTAGCCCAACTTTCCCTGCTAAACTAGGTGCCGTACTGTATGGCTATTAGCCCAACTTTCCCTTGCTAAACTAGGTGCCGTACTGTATGGCTATTAGCTGAACTTTTCCTGCTAAACTAGGTGCCGTACTGTATGGCTATTAGCTGAATATTTCCTGCTAAACTAGGTGCCGTACTGTATGGCTATTAGCTGAACTTTCCCTGCTAAACTAGGTGCCGTACTGTATGGCTATTAGCTGAACATTTCCTGCTAAACTAGGTGCCGTACTGTATGGCTATAAGCTGAACATTTCCTGCTAAACTAGGTGCCGTACTGTATGGCTATTAGCTGAGCTTTCCCCTGCTGAACTAGGTGCCGTACTGTATGGCTATTAGCTGAATATTTCCTGCTAAACTAGGTGCCGTACTGTATGGCTATTAGCTGAACATTTCCTGCTAAACTAGGTGCCGTACTGTATGGCTATTAGCTGAGCTTTCCCCTGCTGAACTAGGTGCCGTACTGTATGGCTATTAGCTGAATATTTCCTGCTAAACTAGGTGCCGTACTGTATGGCTATTAGCTGAATATTTCCTGCTAAACTAGGTGCCGTACTGTATGGCTATTAGCTGAACTTTCCCCTGCTAAGCTAGGTGCCGTACTGTATGGCTATTAGCTGAACTTTCCCTGCTAAACTAGGTACCGTACTGTATGGCTATTAGCTGAGCTTTCCCTGCTAAACTAGTTGCCGTACTGTATGGCTATTAGCTGAACTTTTCCTGCTAAACTAGGTGCCGTACTGTATGGCTATTAGCTGAACTTTCCCTGCTAAACTAGGTACCGTACTGTATGGCTATTAGCCCAACTTTCCCTGCTAAACTAGGTGCCGTACTGTATGGCTATTAGCCCAACGTTCCCTGCTAAACTAGGTGCCGTACTGTATGGCTATTAGCCCAACTTTCCCTTGCTAAACTAGTTGCCGTACTGTATGGCTATTAGCTGAACTTTTCCTGCTAAACTAGGTGCCGTACTGTATGGCTATTAGCTGAATATTTCCTGCTAAACTAGGTGGCGTACTGTATGGCTATTAGCTGAACTTTCCCTGCTAAACTAGGTGCCGTACTGTATGGCTATTAGCTGAACATTTCCTGCTAAACTAGGTGCCGTACTGTATGGCTATTAGCTGAACATTTCCTGCTAAACTAGGTGCCGTACTGTATAGCTATTAGCTGAGCTTTCCCCTGCTGAACTAGGTGCCGTACTGTATGGCTATTAGCTGAATATTTCCTGCTAAACTAGGTGCCTTACTGTATGGCTATTAGCTGAACATTTCCTGCTAAACTAGGTGCCGTACTGTATGGCTATTAGCTGAACATTTCCTGCTAAACTAGGTGCCGTACTGTATAGCTATTAGCTGAGCTTTCCCCTGCTGAACTAGGTGCCGTACTGTATGGCTATTAGCTGAATATTTCCTGCTAAACTAGGTGCCGTACTGTATGGCTATTAGCTGAACATTTCCTGCTAAACTAGGTGCCGTACTGTATGGCTATTAGCTGAGCTTTCCCCTGCTGAACTAGGTGCCGTACTGTATGAATATTAGCTGAATATTTCCTGCTAAACTAGGTGCCGTACTGTATGGCTATTAGCTGAATATTTCCTGCTAAACTAGGTGCCGTACTGTATGGCTATTAGCTGAACTTTCCCCTGCTAAGCTAGGTGCCGTACTGTATGGCTATTAGCTGAACTTTTCCTGCTAAACTATTTGCCGTACTGTATGGCTATTAGCTGAACTTTTCCTGCTAAACTAGGTGCCGTACTGTATGGCTATTACCCTAACTTTCCCTGCTAAACTAGGTACCGTACTGTATGGCTATTAGCCCAACTTTCCCTGCTAAACTAGGTGCCGTACTGTATGGCTATTAGCCCAACTTTCCCTGCTAAACTAGGTGCCGTACTGTATGGCTATTAGCTGAATATTTCCTGCTAAACTATGTGCCGTACTGTATGGCTATTAGCTGAATATTTCCTGCTAAACTAGGTGCCGTACTGTATGGCTATTAGCTGAACTTTCCCCTGCTAAGCTAGGTGCCGTACTGTATGGCTATTAGCTGAACTTTCCCTGCTAAACTAGGTACCGTACTGTATGGCTATTAGCTGAGCTTTACCTGCTAAACTAGTTGCCGTACTGTATGGCTATTAGCTGAACTTTTTCTGCTAAACTAGGTGCCGTACTGTATGGCTATTACCCTAACTTTCCCTGCTAAACTAGGTACCGTACTGTATGGCTATTAGCCCAACTTTCCCTGCTAAACTAGGTGCCGTACTGTATGGCTATTAGCCCAACTTTCCCTGCTAAACTAGGTGCCGTACTGTATGGCTATTAGCCCAACTTTCCCTTGCTAAACTAGGTGCCGTACTGTATGGCTATTAGCTGAACTTTTCCTGCTAAACTAGGTGCCGTACTGTATGGCTATTAGCTGAATATTTCCTGCTAAACTAGGTGCCGTACTGTATGGCTATTAGCTGAACTTTCCCTGCTAAACTAGGTGCCGTACTGTATGGCTATTAGCTGAACATTTCCTGCTAAACTAGGTGCCGTACTGTATGGCTATAAGCTGAACATTTCCTGCTAAACTAGGTGCCGTACTGTATGGCTATTAGCTGAGCTTTCCCCTGCTGAACTAGGTGCCGTACTGTATGGCTATTAGCTGAATATTTCCTGCTAAACTAGGTGCCGTACTGTATGGCTATTAGCTGAACATTTCCTGCTAAACTAGGTGCCGTACTGTATGGCTATTAGCTGAGCTTTCCCCTGCTGAACTAGGTGCCGTACTGTATGGCTATTAGCTGAATATTTCCTGCTAAACTAGGTGCCGTACTGTATGGCTATTAGCTGAATATTTCCTGCTAAACTAGGTGCCGTACTGTATGGCTATTAGCTGAACTTTCCCCTGCTAAGCTAGGTGCCGTACTGTATGGCTATTAGCTGAACTTTCCCTGCTAAACTAGGTACCGTACTGTATGGCTATTAGCTGAGCTTTCCCTGCTAAACTAGTTGCCGTACTGTATGGCTATTAGCTGAACTTTTCCTGCTAAACTAGGTGCCGTACTGTATGGCTATTACCCTAACTTTCCCTGCTAAACTAGGTACCGTACTGTATGGCTATTAGCCCAACTTTCCCTGCTAAACTAGGTGCCGTACTGTATGGCTATTAGCCCAACGTTCCCTGCTAAACTAGGTGCCGTACTGTATGGCTATTAGCCCAACTTTCCCTTGCTAAACTAGTTGCCGTACTGTATGGCTATTAGCTGAACTTTTCCTGCTAAACTAGGTGCCGTACTGTATGGCTATTAGCTGAATATTTCCTGCTAAACTAGGTGGCGTACTGTATGGCTATTAGCTGAACTTTCCCTGCTAAACTAGGTGCCGTACTGTATGGCTATTAGCTGAACATTTCCTGCTAAACTAGGTGCCGTACTGTATGGCTATTAGCTGAACATTTCCTGCTAAACTAGGTGCCGTACTGTATAGCTATTAGCTGAGCTTTCCCCTGCTGAACTAGGTGCCGTACTGTATGGCTATTAGCTGAATATTTCCTGCTAAACTAGGTGCCGTACTGTATGGCTATTAGCTGAACATTTCCTGCTAAACTAGGTGCCGTACTGTATGGCTATTAGCTGAGCTTTCCCCTGCTGAACTAGGTGCCGTACTGTATGGCTATTAGCTGAATATTTCCTGCTAAACTAGGTGCCGTACTGTATGGCTATTAGCTGAATATTTCCTGCTAAACTAGGTGCCGTACTGTATGGCTATTAGCTGAACTTTCCCCTGCTAAGCTAGGTGCCGTACTGTATGGCTATTAGCTGAACTTTTCCTGCTAAACTAGTTGCCGTACTGTATGGCTATTAGCTGAACTTTTCCTGCTAAACTAGGTGCCGTACTGTATGGCTATTACCCTAACTTTCCCTGCTAAACTAGGTACCGTACTGTATGGCTATTAGCCCAACTTTCCCTGCTAAACTAGGTGCCGTACTGTATGGCTATTAGCCCAACTTTCCCTGCTAAACTAGGTGCCGTACTGTATGGCTATTAGCTGAACTTTTCCTGCTAAACTAGGTGCCGTACTGTATGGCTATTAGCTGAATATTTCCTGCTAAACTAGGTGGCGTACTGTATGGCTATTAGCTGAACTTTCCCTGCTAAACTAGGTGCCGTACTGTATGGCTATTAGCTGAACATTTCCTGCTAAACTAGGTGCCGTACTGTATGGCTATTAGCTGAACATTTCCTGCTAAACTAGGTGCCGTACTGTATGGCTATTAGCTGAACTTTCCCCTGCTGAACTAGGTGCCGTACTGTATGGCTATTAGCTGAATATCCTGCTAAACTAGGTGCCGTACTGTATGGCTATTAGCTGAACTTTCCCCTGCTAAGCTAGGTGCCGTACTGTATGGCTATTAGCTGAACTTTCCCTGCTAAACTAGGTACCGTACTGTATGGCTATTAGCTGAGCTTTCCCTGCTAAACTAGTTGCCGTACTGTATGGCTATTAGCTGAACTTTTCCTGCTAAACTAGGTGCCGTACTGTATGGCTATTACCCTAACTTTCCCTGCTAAACTAGGTACCGTACTGTATGGCTATTAGCTGAACTTTCCCTGCTAAACTAGGTGCCGTACTGTATGGCTATTAGCCCAACTTTCCCTGCTAAACTAGGTGCCGTACTGTATGGCTATTAGCCCAACTTTCCCTTGCTAAACTAGGTGCTGTACTGTATGGCTATTATCTGAACTTTTCCTGCTAAACTAGGTGCCGTACTGTATGGCTATTAGCTGAATATTTCCTGCTAAACTAGGTGCCGTACTGTATGGCTATTAGCTGAACTTTTCCTGCTAAACTAGGTGCCGTACTGTATGGCTATTAGCTGGACATTTGCTGCTAAACTAGGTGCCGTACTGTATGGCTATTAGCCCAACTTTCCCCTGCTAAACTAGGTGCCGTACTGTATGGCTATTAGCCCAACTTTCCCCTGCTAAACTAGGTGCCGTACTGTATGGCTATTAGCCCAACTTTTCCTGCTAAACTAGGTGCCGTACTGTATGGCTATTAGCTGAACTTTTCCTGCTAAACTAGGTGCCGTACTGTATGGCTATTAGCTGAACTTTTCCTGCTAAACTAGGTGCCGTACTGTATGGCTATTAGCTGAACTTTTCCCTGCTAAACTAGGTGCCGTACTGTATGGCTATTAGCCCAACTTTCCCCTGCTAAACTAGGTGCCGTACTGTATGGCTATTAGCCCAACTTTCCCTGCTAAACTAGGTGCCGTACTGTATGGCTATTAGCCCAACTTTCCCTTGCTAAACTAGGTGCCGTACTGTATGGCTATTAGGTGAATATGTCCTGCTAAACCAGGTGCCATACTGTATGGCTATTAGCTGAATATTTCCTGCTAACCTAGGTGCCGTACTGTATGGCTATTAGCTGAATATTTCCTGCTAAACTAGGTGCCGTACTGTATGGCTATTAGCTGAACTTTCCCTGCTAAACTAGGTGCCGTACTGTATGGCTATTAGCCGAACTTTTCCTGCTAAACTAGGTGCCGTACTGTATGGCTATTAGCTGAATATTTCCTGCTAAACTAGGTGCCGTACTGTATGGCTATTAGCTGAATATTTCCTGCTAAACTAGGTGCCATACTGTATGGCTATTGGCTGAATATTTCCTGCTAAACTAGGTGCCGTACTGTATGGCTATTAGCTGAACTTTCCCTGCTAAACTAGGTGCCGTACTGTATGGCTATTAGCCGAACTTTTCCTGCTAAACTAGGTGCCGTACTGTATGGCTATTAGCTGAATATTTCCTGCTAAACTAGGTGCCATACTGTATGGCTATTAGCTGAACTTTCCCCTGCTAAGCTAGGTGCCGTACTGTATGGCTATTAGCTGAACTTTCCCTGCTAAACTAGGTACCGTACTGTATGGCTATTAGCTGAGCTTTCCCTGCTAAACTAGTTGCCGTACTGTATGGCTATTAGCTGAACTTTTCCTGCTAAACTAGGTGCCGTACTGTATGGCTATTACCCTAACTTTCCCTGCTAAACTAGGTACCGTACTGTATGGCTATTAGCCCAACTTTCCCTGCTAAACTAGGTGCCGTACTGTATGGCTATTAGCTGAATATTTCCTGCTAAACTAGGTGCCGTACTGTATGGCTATTAGCTGAATATTTCCTGCTAAACTAGGTGCCATACTGTATGGCTATAAGCTGAATATTTCCTGCTAAACTAGGTGCCGTACTGTATGGCTATTAGCTGAATATTTCCTGCTAAACTAGGTGCCGTACTGTATGGCTATTAGCTGAACTTTCCCTGCTAAACTAGGTGCCGTACTGTATGGCTATTAGCCGAACTTTTCCTGCTAAACTAGGTGCCGTACTGTATGGCTATTAGCTGAATATTTCCTGCTAAACTAGGTGCCGTACTGTATGGCTATTAGCTGAATATTTCCTGCTAACCTAGGTGCCGTACTGTATGGCTATTAGCTGAATATTTCCTGCTAAACTAGGTGCCGTACTGTATGGCTATTAGCTGAACTTTCCCTGCTAAACTAGGTGCCGTACTGTATGGCTATTAGCCGAACTTTTCCTGCTAAACTAGGTGCCGTACTGTATGGCTATTAGCTGAATATTTCCTGCTAAACTAGGTGCCGTACTGTATGGCTATTAGCTGAATATTTCCTGCTAAACTAGGTGCCATACTGTATGGCTATTGGCTGAATATTTCCTGCTAAACTAGGTGCCGTACTGTATGGCTATTAGCTGAATATTTCCTGCTAAACTAGGTGCCGTACTGTATGGCTATTAGCTGAACTTTCCCTGCTAAACTAGGTGCCGTACTGTATGGCTATTAGCCGAACTTTTCCTGCTAAACTAGGTGCCGTACTGTATGGCTATTAGCTGAATATTTCCTGCTAAACTAGGTGCCGTACTGTATGGCTATTAGCTGAATATTTCCTGCTAAACTAGGTGCCGTACTGTATGGCTATTAGCTGAACTTTCCCCTGCTAAGCTAGGTGCCGTACTGTATGGCTATTAGCTGAACTTTCCCTGCTAAACTAGGTACCGTACTGTATGGCTATTAGCTGAGCTTTCCCTGCTAAACTAGTTGCCGTACTGTATGGCTATTAGCTGAACTTTTCCTGCTAAACTAGGTGCCGTACTGTATGGCTATTACCCTAACTTTCCCTGCTAAACTAGGTACCGTACTGTATGGCTATTAGCCCAACTTTCCCTGCTAAACTAGGTGCCGTACTGTATGGCTATTAGCCCAACTTTCCCTGCTAAACTAGGTGCCGTACTGTATGGCTATTAGCCCAACTTTCCCTTGCTAAACTAGGTGCCGTACTGTATGGCTATTAGCTGAACTTTTCCTGCTAAACTAGGTGCCGTACTGTATGGCTATTAGCTGAATATTTCCTGCTAAACTAGGTGCCGTACTGTATGGCTATTAGCTGAACTTTCCCTGCTAAACTAGGTGCCGTACTGTATGGCTATTAGCTGAACATTTCCTGCTAAACTAGGTGCCGTACTGTATGGCTATTAGCTGAACATTTCCTGCTAAACTAGGTGCCGTACTGTATGGCTATTAGCTGAGCTTTCCCCTGCTGAACTAGGTGCCGTACTGTATGGCTATTAGCTGAATATTTCCTGCTAAACTAGGTGCCGTACTGTATGGCTATTAGCTGAATATTTCCTGCTAAACTAGGTGCCGTACTGTATGGCTATTAGCTGAACTTTCCCCTGCTAAGCTAGGTGCCGTACTGTATGGCTATTAGCTGAACTTTCCCTGCTAAACTAGGTACCGTACTGTATGGCTATTAGCTGAGCTTTCCCTGCTAAACTACTTGCCGTACTGTATGGCTATTAGCTGAACTTTTCCTGCTAAACTAGGTGCCGTACTGTATGGCTATTACCCTAACTTTCCCTGCTAAACTAGGTACCGTACTGTATGGCTATTAGCTGAACTTTCCCTGCTAAACTAGGTGCCGTACTGTATGGCTATTAGCCCAACTTTCCCTGCTAAACTAGGTGCCGTACTGTATGGCTATAGCCCAACTTTCCCTTGCTAAACTAGGTGCCGTACTGTATGGCTATTAGCTGAACTTTTCCTGCTAATCTAGGTGCCGTACTGTATGGCTATTAGCTGAATATTTCCTGCTAAACTAGGTGCCGTACTGTATGGCTATTAGCTGAACTTTTCCTGCTAAACTAGGTGCCGTACTGTATGGCTATTAGCTGAACATTTCCTGCTAAACTAGGTGCCGTACTGTATGGCTATTAGCCCAACTTTCCCCTGCTAAACTAGGTGCCGTACTGTATGGCTATTAGCCCAACTTTCCCCTGCTAAACTAGGTGCCGTACTGTATGGCTATTAGCCCAACTTTTCCTGCTAAACTAGGTGCCGTACTGTATGGCTATTAGCTGAACTTTTCCTGCTAAACTAGGTGCCGTACTGTATGGCTATTAGCTGAACTTTTCCTGCTAAACTAGGTGCCGTACTGTATGGCTATTAGCTGAACTTTTCCCTGCTAAACTAGGTGCCGTACTGTATGGCTATTAGCCCAACTTTCCCCTGCTAAACTATGTGCCGTACTGTATGGCTATTAGCCCAACTTTCCCTGCTAAACTAGGTGCCGTACTGTATGGCTATTAGCCCAACTTTCCCTTGCTAAACTAGGTGCCGTACTGTATGGCTATTAGGTGAATATGTCCTGCTAAACCAGGTGCCATACTGTATGGCTATTAGCTGAATATTTCCTGCTAAACTAGGTGCCGTACTGTATGGCTATTAGCTGAATATTTCCTGCTAAACTAGGTGCCGTACTGTATGGCTATTAGCTGAACTTTCCCTGCTAAACTAGGTGCCGTACTGTATGGCTATTAGCCGAACTTTTCCTGCTAAACTAGGTGCCGTACTGTATGGCTATTAGCTGAATATTTCCTGCTAAACTAGGTGCCGTACTGTATGGCTATTAGCTGAATTTTCCTGCTAAACTAGGTGCCGTACTGTATGGCTATTGGCTGAATATTTCCTGCTAAACTAGGTGCCGTACTGTATGGCTATTAGCTGAATATTTCCTGCTAAACTAGGTGCCGTACTGTATGGCTATTAGCTGAACTTTCCCCTGCTAAGCTAGGTGCCGTACTGTATGGCTATTAGCTGAACTTTCCCTGCTAAACTAGGTACCGTACTGTATGGCTATTAGCTGAGCTTTCCCTGCTAAACTAGTTGCCGTACTGTATGGCTATTAGCTGAACTTTTCCTGCTAAACTAGGTGCCGTACTGTATGGCTATTACCCTAACTTTCCCCGCTAAACTAGGTGCCGTACTGTATGGCTATTAGCCCAACTTTCCCTGCTAAACTAGGTGCCGTACTGTATGGCTATTAGCCCAACTTTCCCCTGCTAAACTAGGTGCCGTACTGTATGGCTATTAGCCCAACTTTCCCTTGCTAAACTAGGTGCCGTACTGTATGGCTATTAGCCGAACTTTTCCTGCTAAACTAGGTGCCGTACTGTATGGCTATTAGCTGAATATTTCCTGCTAAACTAGGTGCCGTACTGTATGGCTATTAGCTGAATATTTCCTGCTAAACTAGGTGCCATACTGTATGGCTATTGGCTGAATATTTCCTGCTAAACTAGGTGCCGTACTGTATGGCTATTAGCTGAATATTTCCTGCTAAACTAGGTGCCGTACTGTATGGCTATTAGCTGAACTTTCCCTGCTAAACTAGGTGCCGTACTGTATGGCTATTAGCCGAACTTTTCCTGCTAAACTAGGTGCCGTACTGTATGGCTATTAGCTGAATATTTCCTGCTAAACTAGGTGCCGTACTGTATGGCTATTAGCTGAATATTTCCTGCTAAACTAGGTGCCGTACTGTATGGCTATTAGCTGAACTTTCCCCTGCTAAGCTAGGTGCCGTACTGTATGGCTATTAGCTGAACTTTCCCTGCTAAACTAGGTACCGTACTGTATGGCTATTAGCTGAGCTTTCCCTGCTAAACTAGTTGCCGTACTGTATGGCTATTAGCTGAACTTTTCCTGCTAAACTAGGTGCCGTACTGTATGGCTATTACCCTAACTTTCCCTGCTAAACTAGGTACCGTACTGTATGGCTATTAGCCCAACTTTCCCTGCTAAACTAGGTGCCGTACTGTATGGCTATTAGCCCAACTTTCCCTGCTAAACTAGGTGCCGTACTGTATGGCTATTAGCCCAACTTTCCCTTGCTAAACTAGGTGCCGTACTGTATGGCTATTAGCTGAACTTTTCCTGCTAAACTAGGTGCCGTACTGTATGGCTATTAGCTGAATATTTCCTGCTAAACTAGGTGCCGTACTGTATGGCTATTAGCTGAACTTTCCCTGCTAAACTAGGTGCCGTACTGTATGGCTATTAGCTGAACATTTCCTGCTAAACTAGGTGCCGTACTGTATGGCTATTAGCTGAACATTTCCTGCTAAACTAGGTGCCGTACTGTATGGCTATTAGCTGAGCTTTCCCCTGCTGAACTAGGTGCCGTACTGTATGGCTATTAGCTGAATATTTCCTGCTAAACTAGGTGCCGTACTGTATGGCTATTAGCTGAATATTTCCTGCTAAACTAGGTGCCGTACTGTATGGCTATTAGCTGAACTTTCCCCTGCTAAGCTAGGTGCCGTACTGTATGGCTATTAGCTGAACTTTCCCTGCTAAACTAGGTACCGTACTGTATGGCTATTAGCTGAGCTTTCCCTGCTAAACTACTTGCCGTACTGTATGGCTATTAGCTGAACTTTTCCTGCTAAACTAGGTGCCGTACTGTATGGCTATTACCCTAACTTTCCCTGCTAAACTAGGTACCGTACTGTATGGCTATTAGCTGAACTTTCCCTGCTAAACTAGGTGCCGTACTGTATGGCTATTAGCCCAACTTTCCCTGCTAAACTAGGTGCCGTACTGTATGGCTATAGCCCAACTTTCCCTTGCTAAACTAGGTGCCGTACTGTATGGCTATTAGCTGAACTTTTCCTGCTAATCTAGGTGCCGTACTGTATGGCTATTAGCTGAATATTTCCTGCTAAACTAGGTGCCGTACTGTATGGCTATTAGCTGAACTTTTCCTGCTAAACTAGGTGCCGTACTGTATGGCTATTAGCTGAACATTTCCTGCTAAACTAGGTGCCGTACTGTATGGCTATTAGCCCAACTTTCCCCTGCTAAACTAGGTGCCGTACTGTATGGCTATTAGCCCAACTTTCCCCTGCTAAACTAGGTGCCGTACTGTATGGCTATTAGCCCAACTTTTCCTGCTAAACTAGGTGCCGTACTGTATGGCTATTAGCTGAACTTTTCCTGCTAAACTAGGTGCCGTACTGTATGGCTATTAGCTGAACTTTTCCTGCTAAACTAGGTGCCGTACTGTATGGCTATTAGCTGAACTTTTCCCTGCTAAACTAGGTGCCGTACTGTATGGCTATTAGCCCAACTTTCCCCTGCTAAACTATGTGCCGTACTGTATGGCTATTAGCCCAACTTTCCCTGCTAAACTAGGTGCCGTACTGTATGGCTATTAGCCCAACTTTCCCTTGCTAAACTAGGTGCCGTACTGTATGGCTATTAGGTGAATATGTCCTGCTAAACCAGGTGCCATACTGTATGGCTATTAGCTGAATATTTCCTGCTAAACTAGGTGCCGTACTGTATGGCTATTAGCTGAATATTTCCTGCTAAACTAGGTGCCGTACTGTATGGCTATTAGCTGAACTTTCCCTGCTAAACTAGGTGCCGTACTGTATGGCTATTAGCCGAACTTTTCCTGCTAAACTAGGTGCCGTACTGTATGGCTATTAGCTGAATATTTCCTGCTAAACTAGGTGCCGTACTGTATGGCTATTAGCTGAATTTTCCTGCTAAACTAGGTGCCGTACTGTATGGCTATTGGCTGAATATTTCCTGCTAAACTAGGTGCCGTACTGTATGGCTATTAGCTGAATATTTCCTGCTAAACTAGGTGCCGTACTGTATGGCTATTAGCTGAACTTTCCCCTGCTAAGCTAGGTGCCGTACTGTATGGCTATTAGCTGAACTTTCCCTGCTAAACTAGGTACCGTACTGTATGGCTATTAGCTGAGCTTTCCCTGCTAAACTAGTTGCCGTACTGTATGGCTATTAGCTGAACTTTTCCTGCTAAACTAGGTGCCGTACTGTATGGCTATTACCCTAACTTTCCCCGCTAAACTAGGTGCCGTACTGTATGGCTATTAGCCCAACTTTCCCTGCTAAACTAGGTGCCGTACTGTATGGCTATTAGCCCAACTTTCCCCTGCTAAACTAGGTGCCGTACTGTATGGCTATTAGCCCAACTTTCCCTTGCTAAACTAGGTGCCGTACTGTATGGCTATTAGCTGAACTTTTCCTGCTAAACTAGGTGCCGTACTGTATGGCTATTAGCTGAATATTTCCTGCTAAACTAGGTGCCGTGCTGTATGGCTATTAGCTGAACTTTTCCTGCTAAACTAGGTGCCGTACTGTATGGCTATTAGCTGAACATTTCCTGCTAAACTAGGTGCCGCACTGTATGGCTATTAGCCCAACTTTCCCCTGCTAAACTAGGTGCCGTACTGTATGGCTATTAGCCCAACTTTTCCTGCTAAACTAGGTGCCGTACTGTATGGCTATTAGCTGAATATTTCCTGTTAAACTAGGTGCCGTACTGTATGGCTATTAGCTGAATATTTCCTGCTAAACTAGGTGCCGTACTGTATGGCTATTAAATGAATATTTCCTGCTAAACTAGGTGCCGTACTGTATGGCTATTAGCTGAATATTTCCTGCTAAACTAGGTGCCGTACTGTATGGCTATTAGCTGAACTTTTCCTGCTAAACTAGGTGCCGTACTGTATGGCTATTAGCCCAACTTTCCCTGCTAAGCTAGGTGCCGTACTGTATGGCTATTAGCTGAACTTTTCCTGCTAAGCTAGGTGCCGTACTGTATGGCTATTACCTGAACTTTCCCTGCTAAACTAGGTGCCGTACTGTATGGCTATTAGCCGAACTTTCCCTGCTAAGCTAGGTGCCGTACTGTATGGCTATTAGCTGAACATTTCCTGCTAAGCTAGGTACCGTACTGTATGGCTATTACACTAACTTTCCCTGCTAAACTAGGTGCCGTACTGTATGGCTATTAGCCCAACTTTCCCCTGCTAAACTAGGTGCCGTACTGTATGGCTATTAGCTGAATATGTCCTGCTAAACCAGGTGCCGTACTGTATGGCTATTAGTTGAACTTTCCCTGCTAAACTAGGTGCCGTACTGTATGGCTATTAGCCGAACTTTTCCTGCTAAACTAGGTGCCGTACTGTATGGCTATTAGCTGAATATTTCCTGCTAAACTAGGTACCGTACTGTATGGGTATTAGCTGAATATTTCCTGCTAAACTAGGTGCCGTACTGTATGGCTATTGGCTGAATATTTCCTGCTAAACTAGGTGCCGTACTGTATGGCTATTAGCTGAATATTTCCTGCTAAACTAGGTGCCGTACTGTATGGCTATTAGCTGAATATTTCCTGCTAAACTAGGTGCCGTACTGTATGGCTATTAGCTGAACTTTCCCCTGCTAAGCTAGGTGCCGTACTGTATGGCTATTAGCTGAACTTTCCCTGCTAAACTAGGTACCGTACTGTATGGCTATTAGCTGAGCTTTCCCTGCTAAACTAGTTGCCGTACTGTATGGCTATTAGCTGAACTTTTCCTGCTCAACTAGGTGCCGTACTGTATGGCTATTACCCTAACTTTCCCTGCTAAACTAGGTACCGTACTGTATGGCTATTAGCCCAACTTTCCCTGCTAAACTAGGTGCCGTACTGTATGGCTATTAGCCCAACTTTCCCTGCTAAACTAGGTGTCGTACTGTATGGCTATTAGCCCAACTTTCCCTTGCTAAACTAGGTGCCGTACTGTATGGCTATTAGCTGAACTTTTCCTGCTAAACTAGGTGCCGTACTGTATGGCTATTAGCTGAATATTTCCTGCTAAACTTGGTGCCGTACTGTATGGCTATTAGCTGAACTTTTCCTGCTAAACTAGGTGCCGTACTGTATGGCTATTAGCTGAACATTTCCTGCTAAACTAGGTGCCGTACTGTATGGCTATTAGCCCAACTTTCCCCTGCTAAACTAGGTGCCGTACTGTATGGCTATTAGCCCAACTTTCCCCTGCTAAACTAGGTGCCGTACTGTATGGCTATTAGCTGAACTTTTCCTGCTAAACTAGGTGCCGTACTGTATGGCTATTAGCTGAATATTTCCTGTTAAACTAGGTGCCGTACTGTATGGCTATTAGCTGAATATTTCCTGCTAAACTAGGTGCCGTACTGTATGGCTATTAGCTGAATATTTCCTGCTAAACTAGGTGCCGTACTGTATGGCTATTAGCCCAACTTTTCCTGCTAAACTAGGTGCCGTACTGTATGGCTATTAGCTGAACTTTTCCCTGCTAAACTAGGTGCCGTACTGTATGGCTATTAGCTGAACTTTTCCCTGCTAAACTAGGTGCCGTACTGTATGGCTATTAGCCCAACTTTCCCCTGCTAAACTAGGTGCCGTACTGTATGGCTATTAGCCCAACTTTTCCTGCTAAACTAGGTGCCGTACTGTATGGCTATTAGCTGAATATTTCCTGCTAAACTAGGTGCCGTACTGTATGGCTATTAGCTGAATATGTCCTGCTAAACCAGGTGCCGTACTGTATGGCTATTAGCTTAATATTTCCTGCTAAACTAGGTGCCGTACTGTATGGCTATTAGCTGAATATTTCCTGCTAAACTAGGTGCCGTACTGTATGGCTATTAGCTGAACTTTCCCCTGCTAAGCTAGGTGCCGTACTGTATGGCTATTAGCTGAACTTTCCCTGCTAAACTAGGTACCGTACTGTATGGCTATTAGCTGAGCTTTCCCTGCTAAACTAGTTGCCGTACTGTATGGCTATTAGCTGAACTTTTCCTGCTAAACTAGGTGCCGTACTGTATGGCTATTACCCTAACTTTCCCTGCTAAACTAGGTACCGTACTGTATGGCTATTAGCCCAACTTTTCCTGCTAAACTAGGTGCCGTACTGTATGGCTATTAGCCCAACTTTCCCTGCTAAACTAGGTGCCGTACTGTATGGCTATTAGCCCAACTTTCCCTTGCTAAACTAGGTGCCGTACTGTATGGCTATTAGCTGAACTTTTCCTGCTAAACTAGGTGCCGTACTGTATGGCTATTAGCTGAATATTTCCTGCTAAACTAGGTGCCGTACTGTATGGCTATTAGCTGAACTTTTCCTGCTAAACTAGGTGCCGTACTGTATGGCTATTAGCTGAACATTTCCTGCTAAACTAGGTGCCGTACTGTATGGCTATTAGCCCAACTTTCCCCTGCTAAACTAGGTGCCGTACTGTATGGCTATTAGCCCAACTTTCCCCTGCTAAACTAGGTGCCGTACTGTATGGCTATTAGCCCAACTTTTCCTGCTAAACTAGGTGCCGTACTGTATGGCTATTAGCTGAATATTTCCTGTTAAACTAGGTGCCCTACTGTATGGCTATTAGCTGAATATTTCCTGCTAAACTAGGTGCCGTACTGTATGGCTATTAGCTGAATATTTCCTGCTAAACTAGGTGCCGTACTGTATGGCTATTAGCTGAACTTTTCCTGCTAAACTAGGTGCCGTACTGTATGGCTATTAGCTGAACTTTTCCCTGCTAAACTAGGTGCCGTACTGTATGGCTATTAGCTGAACTTTTCCCTGCTAAACTAGGTGCCGTACTGTATGGCTATTAGCCCAACTTTCCCCTGCTAAACTAGGTGCCGTACTGTATGGCTATTAGCCCAACTTTTCCTGCTAAACTAGGTGCCGTACTTTATGGCTATTAGCTGAATATTTCCTGCTAAACTAGGTGCCGTACTGTATGGCTATTAGCTGAATATTTCCTGCTAATCTAGGTGCCGTACTGTATGGCTATTAGCTGAATATTTCCTGCTAAACTAGGTGCCGTACTGTATGGCTATTAGCTGAACTTTTCCTGCTAAACTAGGTGCCGTACTGTATGGCTATTAGCTGAACTTTTCCCTGCTAAACTAGGTGCCGTACTGTATGGCTATTAGCTGAACTTTTCCCTGCTAAACTAGGTGCCGTACTGTATGGCTATTAGCTGAGCTTTCCTGCAAAACTAGGTGCCGTACTGTATGGCTATTAGCTGAATATTTCCTGCTAAACTAGGTGCCGTACTGTATGGCTATTAGCTGAACTTTTCCCTGCTAAACTAGGTGCCGTACTGTATGGCTATTAGCTGAACTTTTCCCTGCTAAACTAGGTGCCGTACTGTATGGCTATTAGCTGAGCTTTTCCTGCAAAACTAGGTGCCGTACTGTATGGCTATTAGCTGAATATTTCCTGCTAAACTAGGTGCCGTACTGTATGGCAGTACTATTTCCGTACTATTTCCATTGCACTATTTTAATATTGGGATATGAGCCCTAAGTTTCTAATGGCTAATACTATCCATTATATTGTTTGGTATTGTATTCTACGAAAGGGAGGGAGATGTTGTAGGTAATGTTATGCAGCCAACAGCGCCCCCTGGGGGCACTGATTGATGTATACTTGCCTTGTGTAACATGGCTCAGTTGCGTTACGGGCACAGCCGGTGAATACACGTTACTAAGAGACACAGCCCGACTCTGTCTGTTATTTATATGCACCTACACCTGCAACAGTATTTCTGGTATGTGCATATTGAGTTAATGTGTCAATGAGCTTGAACTTTTAACCCTCTTCCATCATTTAGCTGCAGTTTACATTTAAGCTGGATTTACCACTGCTGGAACAAAATCACGTTTTATCAAAAAGTTAAATCTGTGCTACACCACGTCGTGGTCCACATTCCTTTGCAGACCGTGTGCGTCATTGCTGCACAGTGTATTGGGCTGCAAGCCATGTGGTTTCTGCTGCAAGCTGCGGTGATCACTTCACACGCGGTGTATATTGCACGTCACAGACAGGGTCTGTAAAAATGCAGTCATTTCTATTGGAGCTTACCTTTTCATGGTGTTCCTGCACTGAGCAATCTGGTGCTGGATCTGAATCAGAGGATCTCTCTGGCTGATCCACTTGATGATCAGTTCCAGTCTTCCAGTGATGACGTCTCCTGGTTCTGCTCCTCAAGGATCGTCTCTGCATAGTCCTCGTCTATAAAGAAATCAGCAGATCGGCAAATTATGCAAAACAATTCTTTCTGAGCTTATTGTAATTGAACATATACATAAGTGGGGAGAGAAGTGGAGCAAATATTTATAAATGTGCGACTCTTTGAAAACAATACGGATGAATTAAATGCATTCCCTTTTACAACATTGCGGATGAGACAGGTTTGATAGACATTATTCACACCCAAAATAAAGGAAGTGATTAATTCTAGTTATTGAATTTTATGTGGAGAAAGACAGAGAAACAACATATGCTGGCATATGGCTGCAACACTGAGAATGTAAAAACGTGCTTTCTGGTGGCTGGCTTATACTCAGAGCATCTGCATTGGCACACTGATCAAAACATGGAGGAGCAGCCATGGAGGAGCAGCCATGGAGGAGCACCCATGGAGGAGCATCCATGGAGGAACACCCATGGAGGAACACCCATGGAGGAGCACCCATGGAGGAACACCCATGGAGGAACACCCATGGAGGAACATCCATGGAGGAACATCCATGGAAGAACACCCATGGAGGAGCACCCATGGAGGAACACCCATGGAGGAGCATCTCTCAACAGTTCACTTGTTCTCACAGGGTTCCATTCAAACAGTTGACTGTAGTTTGTTTGTGGTAAGTCGGAGGATGGAAAATGCTAAAAGGTAATATGGGGAAATGCTCAGCAGTAAACTAGGACACTCAGATGCAACTGAAAGGCAGCAGCTAAATCAGGGAAACAATCCCAACTGTAAAGAATGTCCACACTTACTCAAGTAATGCACCTGAGGGCTAAACACAAGGACCGGCAGCTCAGCCAGAGAGGAGCCCGGAGCAGACAGCACACCACGGCTGTAGGCCAGACCCTCCATCAGCACGGAGATAGGGCACTCTGGGACCTATGGGACGTACACACCACTGTGTAGGGGATAGTGCGGGAGTGAATGACTTCTAGCTCAGCTATCATCGGGCCCTTCAATCAGTCCAAGTGTGGCTGCTGATTAGGTCAGGTGTGCCTTATTGGTAGCAGGCTTGGGCCCATCCACCCAGGTCTGAGCAGGAGGGAGGATCTTCTACTAAGGGGTTTTGGGCCGGATGCACAAATAACAGGTTGCGCATGAACTGTGCAGCATTGACACTCACAGTGTGCCCTGCTTGACGTCATGTGGTCCACACCTTTCCAGAAGATGGTGCACAATAATAACATGCTGGTGCAAACACGAGCTCGTCAGTCTGCTGCTATGGCGTCTGTGCTGTTTAAACACACACACACACACACACACACTCGTACAGCTGATCTGATCCTCTACCGATTGAGCTTCTCACCCAGCAAAGCAGCGAGGCTACACGAGACTTGCTCCTTGTGCTCACATTCATAACACTTGATCATTTCAGCTTCCACACCTCGTCTTGCCAGACGAGAGAGAGAGAGAGAGAGAGAGAGAGAGAGAGAGAGCAACGGCTGCGCTGCTGTTTATTGCATGGTCTCCTTAGTACGTGTAGAGCCTAGGACATGCCTGGCAGTACGCATGCGTCAACTATAGCGTCAAGTTTCATCACCTCTGCATATCCCCCATTAGCGTGGCGATACTACCAACCTACACCGTTACTTCTGCTCATGAGCACAAGTAAGCTAGGCTACAGGCTGTAGGCTACAGGGTATAGGCTGTAGGCTATAGGCTGTAGGCTATAGGGTATAGGCTACAGGCTGTAGGCTATAGGGTATAGGCTATAGGGTATAGGCTACAGGCTGTAGGCTATAGGCTGTAGGCTACGGGCTATAGGCTGTAGCTACAGGCTGTAGGCTACAGGCTGTAGGCTATAGGGTATAGGCTACAGGCTGTAGGCTGTAGGCTACGGGCTATAGGCTGTAGGCTACAGGCTGTAGGCTACGGGCTATAGGCTGTAGGCTACAGGCTATAGGCTACAGGCTGTAAGCTACAGGCTGTAGGCTACGGGCTATAGGCTACGGGCTGTAGCCTACAGGCTGTAGGCTATAGGCTGTAGGCTACGGGCTACAGGCTGTAGGCTATAGGCTACGGGCTATAGGCTGTAGGCTACAGGCTGTAGGCTATAGGGTACAGGCTATAGGCTACAGGCTGTAAGCTACAGGCTGTAGGCTACGGGCTATAGGCTACGGGCTACAGGCTGTAGGCTACAGGCTGTAGGCTAGTGACAGCTGCTCTGTGCAGCCAGGAAGGCCACGCTAGACTGATTCAGTGATACAATAACACACCTGCACATAAACACAGACGACACGTGTCACCTTACAAACAAGCGAACGTTTGTCTTCTGTTGTGTTGAGTTACGCGTCTCCTGATTTCCCCGACAACGTTTTGATAACACAGATGTGACAGAAGATCCATTACCTTCTTCATGGGCCCCTTGTGTCTTTGCTCCAAGTCCGACGACGTGTCAGAAAGAAAGACTGGGACGTCTTGAGCCCGCATGGGAGCTGGTGTAGACGCGCAGCACGCGCACTTCACTCTGCTTGTCAGCTCGCTCACCGTCACTCCACGTGTTCTGCCTACAACCACCAATATCCAACCGGAAGTCTTCCACCGGTCCTTTGGACGAGTGTCCATTTGGAAAAAACACAAGTCTTTGCCAGTCTCCAGTAGTTCACCCACACTTACTGTTTGCTGGACAGAGAGGTGTCGTGTGCCACCTCCATCTCTTGTTCTGACCGGATGATAAGACCGGATGATAAGACCTGATGATAAAACCGGATGATAAGACCGCATGACGAGACCTGATGAAGAGACCTGATGATAGGACCTGGTGATAAGACCTGATGATAAAACCGGATGATAAGACCTGATGATAAGACCTGATGAAGAGACCGGATGATAAGACCTGATGATAAGACCTGATGATGAGACCTGATGAAGAGACCGGATGAAGAGACCTGATGAAGAGACCTGATGAAGAGACCTGATGATGAGACCGGATGATAAGACCTGATGAAGAGACCGGATGAAGAGACCGGATGAAGAGACCGGATGAAGAGACCTGATGAAGAGACCTGATGATAAGACCGGATGATAAGACCTGATGAAGAGACCGGATGAAGAGACCTGATGAAGAGACCTGATGAAGAGACCGGATGATGAGACCGGATGATAAGACCGCATGACAAGACCTGATGATGAGACCTGATGATGAGACCTGATGATAACGCCTGATGATGAGACCTGATGAAGAGACCGGATGAAGAGACCTGATGAAGAGACCTGATGAAGAGACCGGATGATAGGTGCCGTTATCAAAGTGGAGCCATGCCACTTGAGCTCGTCGTGTGTCGTCTTCCGTGGCGTTGTTATTTCCGGCCCAGGGCTGCTGTGTCGACAGGAGTGCTGTGTTGGGCCCCAGGCACTAGTCTGGCTCTTACTCTCTGCAGGGCAGCGGACTTCACCGACTCGGCGTGCAAGTCGGCCCCCATATCTTATGACACGCTGTCCTAATTCCTCATCAGTGTCATAACGTTTATGACGCTGATGTCGGTCTGTAAGAAGCAGGGACCTTGTCAAGACATGTTCAATAAAAGGACATTAGAAATCCCAGGCACAGAAACTAGACCAGTGTAACCGGTCATCTTTTTGCCCGGTGCGGGATTCGATACGGGTGTTCTGCACCACAAGGCCACGTCACGAACCGCTCGGCTAAAGGGTCAGATCCGTTCGCTAGCTCGGGGCTAACGGGTCTTATTATTAGTAGTTTACACTAGGCTTAAAACGTTAAACGTTAGCCCATCTGCAAAGCCTGCAAGGAGATAACGGCGGCGCCATTTAGCCTAGCTTAGCATCAGCTGTTACTTGGTTCCTGATGCTGTCAGGTGTACTGCGGGTTTTCACAAAACACGATAAAGCCACTTCTGCTGCCATTCTGTCAGCTGAGCCGAGGCGAGGTGGGGATGCACCACAGGAAGTACTGTCTGGTGACCACCACTTACTATCTCGTGACCACCACTTACTATCTCGTGAGCACGAGCACGAGATAGTTAACAAAAACCAGAAGCTTGGCCCATGTCCCCTCAGGAGCTCCGTAGTACGGATAGGACAAAGCATACACGTAAAGGGGAAGATACTGTAGCGAATCGGGGGGTAACGCAACCGCAGGAGCTGCCGCGGCCGGGAGGCGAACCCGCATCGCCCGCTCCGCAGGCGGTGTCGCTAACCGCTAGGCTAAAGGGCCAGGCCCGCGAGCCAGCCGCCAGCGTGTCTACTTATCCATGCACGCTACACTACAATGGCTCGAGGTGTCCTCTCAGCAGCTATGAAGGCAAAAATACATTTTCCTAAACTGCGTCGGTCTTCGTGGCTTTACAATGTTTACTGAATGTAATTGTTTCTATATATTGTCCGCCTACCTGGACCCCTCCTTTCGGACTCGACTACCCGGATCTCGGACCCGGATCTGACTCTGACTCACCCTTTTGGATCACGGACTGGAGTTGCCAGCCAGGTGCACGCACATTATCCAACACCTCGTGGTCATTTACATACCGCACCACACATGGGCTGAGAACACTCACACATGGTAGTTACACACACACACATACACATACACACACACACACACACACCGCTGGACGCCACACCCAGTTTATTCCCGCATCCCGCTGGCGGAGCGTTTACTGCACCATACACCCCCCCCCCCCACTCTATTGCAGCTATCATTTAGTGGCAGTATTTGTTATCTCCCCTCCTTGTTGTTATTCCCCTCCCCCAATAGAACCGCCTTTGGGTTTTGAACCGTCGTCCTGTGTCTGTCTGCCTTGGGTTTCACCACACGGGTCTGGTTCTGGTGTGCGAGCATAACAAGATGACTGGTATCCTTAACATCCTTCTTAGTTACTCCAAATAGAACAGGCTCCTTCTTAATATCAAGGGAAGTACTTTCCCTGTGTAGCCAACTGTTTACATCAGTCCAGGAAGTGTTGCTAGAAGTGCTTTCCCCAAAAACATGAATTAAAGACTCTTCAGCATGACTACACAAGCTGCAGCTTGGCTCAGTGTCGGTCTTACATCTGGAAAGGAGCGTTTTAACAGGGCAACCACGGCGCATTATCTTAAAAGACACCTCCTTCACTTTGTTAGTTAATACGTATTTCTTTGGCAATAACCGTGACCATTTCCGTTGAATATTGTCCAACATGTTGTTCCAGAAAAAAGACAGCAGGGGGAGCAGTAGGGCTAACCATTTCCCCGAGAATAACGTTTCTTATATACACACTCAGTAAAGGACATTCAGCATCAATGAAAATAGCAATAGAGTCTAATGAAGGAATTACACAATCTTTGCCTATGGGTGCAGATGATAACAGCATTTTGGTACCAGTGGGAATTGCATAATTACACCTGCTGCACGTGTTCTCACCTGAACTATTCAGTAATATTACTATTACTTTATATCGTTACTGTAATACAGTAATTACACCTGCTGCACGTGTTCTCACCTGAACTATTCAGTAATATTACTATTACTTTAGATCGTTACTGTAATACAGTAATTACACCTGCTGCATGTGTTCTCACCTGAACTATTCAGTAATATTACTATTACTTTAGATCGTTACTGTAATACAGTAATTACACCTGCTGCATGTGTTCTCACCTGAACTATTCAGTAATATTACTATTACTTTAGATCGTTACTGTAATACAGTAATTACACCTGCTGCACGTGTTCTCACCTGAACTATTCAGTAATATTACCAGTACTTTAGATCGTTACTGTAATACAGTAATTACACCTGCTGCACGTGTTCTCACCTGAACTATTCAGTAATATTACTATTACTTTAGATCGTTACTGTAATACAGTAATTACACCTGCTGCATGTGTTCTCACCTGAACTATTCAGTAATATTACTATTACTTTAGATCGTTACTGTAATACAGTAATTACACCTGCTGCACGTGTTCTCACCTGAACTATTCAGTAATATTACTATTACTTTATATCGTTACTGTAATACACTAATTACACCTGCTGCACGTGTTCTCACCTGAACTATTGAGTAATATTACTATTACTTTATATCGTTACTGTAATACACTAATTACACCTGCTGCACGTGTTCTCACCTGAACTATTCAGTAATATTACTATTACTTTAAGTCGTTACTGTAATACACTAATTACACCTGCTGCACGTGTTCTCACCTGAACTATTCAGTAATATTACTATTACTTTAGATCGTTACTGTAATACACTAATTACACCTGCTGCACGTGTTCTCACCTGAACTATTCAGTAGCATTACTATTACTTTAGATCGTTACTGTAATACACTAATTACACCTGCTGCACGTGTTCTCACCTGAACTATTCAGTAATATTACTATTACTTTAGATCGTTACTGTAATACACTAATTACACCTGCTGCACGTGTTCTCACCTGAACTATTCAGTAATATTACTATTACTTTAGATCGTTACTGTAATACACTAATTACACCTGCTGCACGTGTTCTCACCTGAACTATTCAGTAGCATTACTATTACTTTAGATCGTTACTGTAATACACTAATTACACCTGCTGCACGTGTTCTCACCTGAACTATTCAGTAATATTACTATTACTTTAGATCGTTACTGTAATACACTAATTACACCTGCTGCACGTGTTCTCACCTGAACTATTCAGTAATATTACTATTACTTTAGATCGTTACTGTAATACACTAATTACACCTGCTGCACGTGTTCTCACCTGAACTATTCAGTAATATTACTATTACTTTAGATCGTTACTGTAATACACTAATTACATCTGCTGCACGTGTTCTCACCTGAACTATTCAGTAATATTACTATTACTTTAGATCGTTACTGTAATACAGTAATTACACCTGCTGCACGTGTTCTCACCTGAACTATTCAGTAATATTACTATTACTTTAGATCGTTACTGTAATACAGTAATTACACCTGCTGCACGTGTTCTCACCTGAACTATTCAGTAATATTACTATTACTTTAGATCGTTACTGTAATACAGTAATTACACCTGCTGCACGTGTTCTCACCTGAACTATTCAGTAATATTACTATTACTTTAGATCGTTACTGTAATACAGTAATTACACCTGCTGCACGTGTTCTCACCTGAACTATTCAGTAATATTACTATTACTTTAGATCGTTACTGTAATACAGTAATTACACCTGCTGCACGTGTTCTCACCTGAACTATTCAGTAATATTACTATTACTTTAGGTCGTTACTGTAATACACTAATTACACCTGCTGCACGTGTTCTCACCTGAACTATTCAGTAATATTACTATTACTTTAGATCGTTACTGTAATACAGTAATTACACCTGCTGCACGTGTTCTCACCTGAACTATTCAGTAATATTACTATTACTTTAGATCGTTACTGTAATACAGTAATTACACCTGCTGCACGTGTTCTCACCTGAACTATTCAGTAATATTACTATTACTTTAGATCGTTACTGTAATACAGTAATTACACCTGCTGCATGTGTTCTCACCTGAACTATTCAGTAATATTACTATTACTTTAGATCGTTACTGTAATACAGTAATTACACCTGCTGCACGTGTTCTCACCTGAACTATTCAGTAATATTACTATTACTTTAGGTCGTTACTGTAATACACTAATTACACCTGCTGCACGTGTTCTCACCTGAACTATTCAGTAATATTACTATTACTTTATATCGTTACTGTAATACACTAATTACACCTGCTGCACGTGTTCTCACCTGAACTATTCAGTAATATTACTATTACTTTAGGTCGTTACTGTAATACACTAATTACACCTGCTGCACGTGTTCTCACCTGAACTATTCAGTAATATTACTATTACTTTATATCGTTACTGTAATACACTAATTACACCTGCTGCACGTGTTCTCACCTGAACTATTCAGTAATATTACTATTACTTTATATCGTTACTGTAATACACTAATTACACCTGCTGCACGTGTTCTCACCTGAACTATTGAGTAATATTACTATTACTTTATACCGTTACTGTAATACACTAATTACACCTGCTGGACGTGTTCTCACCTGAACTATTCAGGTTTATCTTCCCTGTAGCTTCATTACTACACCACCACTATTACTTTAGATCGTTACTGTAATACAGTAATTACCCCTGCTGCACGTGTTCCCTTCTTTATAATTACATTTATCTCACATATCAAGGTAAGAAAATGAAACCCTACACTTGTTCCATTCTCCCATGCGGGTTCAGAGGTCGTTGTGCTTGTTAGTCATCATTAATTAAGTGAGTTGTGTAGACTCACTGAGGGAGGGTTGATGCGTCACTTCCCCTCAGTGTGGCTTCACACTAATGAGGTGAATGCATCGAGGGAAATGATGGGACCAGTGTGTGCAGAGCAGAGACCACACTACACGTTCCAATTCAAATGTCTTTATTTACAACATGCCAAATAAAAGAACACATGACTGAGCATAAACAAAACAAACAAACAAACAAACAAACAAACAAACAAAGAAAACATGATGACAAGAAAACCAGAAGAATTCAGCAAGAATCCAGTTGGAAAAGCAGCAGGAGGAAGTGACTACTTATGATGTGCTGCCCCCTCTCTAATGCTCAGTTAACAAACCTAAATAATAAAAGTTTTTTACACGTCTGAGTGCGTCATTCTCAACAATTATCTCACAATGACTCAATAAAAACAATAAAACAACAAAAAGAAAGAAAACAATAATAATGATTTTCAAGAAACAACAATAACAAACTTACCCTAACATTTGAAATACTTGTGCGAGTGGTACGAAGTGTTTCTCAAAAGGACATCCCCCCCCCCCCCCATGTGAGAACAGGTGTTGCATGTTGCCAGGAAGTAGATAATGTTTTGCTTTGCACTACATTTGAGCAGTCTTGAATTCCCCCTCCTCTCCTTTTCTCCCCAATTCTACTTGGTCAATTACCCCACTCTTCCAAGCTGTCCTGGTTGTTGCTGCACCCTCTCTGCTGATCCGGGGAGGGCTGCAGACTACCACGTCTTCTCCAGTACATGTGGAGTCACCAGCTGCTTCTTTTCACCTGACAGTGAGGAGTTTCACCAGGGGGACGTAGCGCGTGGCAGGATCACGTTATTCCCCCCAGTTCCCCCTCCCCCCTGTACAGGCGCCCCGACTGACGAGAGGAGGCACTAGTGCAGCGACCAGGACATATACTCACACCTGGCTTCCCACCCACAGACACGGCCAATTGTGTCTGTAGGGATGCCCAACCGAGTCAGAGGTAACACTGGGATTCGAACCGGCGATCCACATGTTGGTAGGCAACGGAATAAACCCCTGCTACCCGGTTACCCACAGCCTTAAACCATGAGGTTCACAGCTGGTTAGAGTGTTCGGTGTGTGTACAGCTTCCCTCCATCTCAGCACAGTGACAGAAGCACTTCTCAGACGTCCAGGACAATAAAAAACATCTCAGCACGGTGACAGAAGCACTTCTCAGACGTCCAGGACAATAAAAAACATCTCAGCACGGTGACAGAAGCACTTCTCAGACGTCCAGGACAATAACAAACATCTCAGCACAGTGACAGAAGCACTTCTCAGACGTCCAGGACAATAAAAAACATCTCAGCACGGTGACAGAAGCACTTCTCAGACGTCCAGGACAATAAAAAACATCTCAGCACGGTGACAGAAGCACTTCTCAGACGTCCAGGACAATAAAAAACATCTCAGCACGGTGACAGAAGCACTTCTCAGACGTCCAGGACAATAACAAACATCTCAGCACAGTGACAGAAGCACTTCTCAGACGTCCAGGACAATAAAAAACATCTCAGCACGGTGACAGAAGCACTTCTTAGACGTCCAGGACAATAACAAACATCTCAGCATGGTGACAGAAGCACTTCTCAGACGTCCAGGACAATAAAAAACATCTCAGCACAGTGACAGAAGCACTTCTTAGACGTCCAGGACAATAAAAAACATCTCAGCACGGTGACAGAAGCACTTCTTAGACGTCCAGGACAATAAAAAACATCTCAGCACGGTGACAGAAGCACTTCTCAGACGTCCAGGACAATAAAAAACATCTCAGCATGGTGACAGAAGCACTTCTCAGACGTCCAGGACAATAAAAAACATCTCAGCACAGTGACAGAAGCACTTCTTAGACGTCCAGGACAATAAAAAACATCTCAGCACGGTGACAGAAGCACTTCTCAGACGTCCAGGACAATAAAAAACATCTCAGCACAGTGACAGAAGCACTTCTCAGACGTCCAGGACAATAAAAAACATCTCAGCACAGTGACAGAAGCACTTCTCAGACGTCTAGGACAATAAAAAACATCTCAGCACAGTGACAGAAGTACTTCTCAGACGTCCAGGACAATAAAAAACATCTCAGCACAGTGACAGAAGCACTTCTTAGATGTCCAGGACAATAAAAAACATCTCAGCACAATGACAGAAGCACTTCTCAGACGTCCAGGACAATAACAAACATCTCAGCATGGTGACAGAAGTACTTCTCAGACGTCCAGGACAATAACAAACATCTCAGCATGGTGACAGAAGTGCTTCTCCGACGTCCAGGACAATAAAAAACATCTCAGCACGGTGACAGAAGCACTTCTCAGACGTCCAGGACAATAAAAAACACCTCAGCATAGTGACAAAAGCACTTCTCAGACATCAGGACAATAAAAAACAAACAATCTCCAAGAAACAAAGTCCCACAAAGAAGAAATGACAGGCCTTTGTCACCCCACACAAGAACAACACGAGTTCTTCATGCAACTGCTGACACATGAGACACAAGGTGAAGCTCAGGTAAAGGAACAAATCCTGTTGTTAATCTCAGCTCCATGCTGACCCACCTCGACCTTCATTTCAAGGCACTTTTCTCAAAGGCAGAGAGACTCAGAAGAGGAAGACGGGGTTTTTCCATTTTAGGCCAAATCATTTTCCTGACCGTCCAGTCACAACAGGACTGGTGTTATCAGACAACTTCACGCTCAGAGACTGAAGACTTGACATGGGGTGTTTGGGACGCAGAGCACCACAATAAATGAATTGATAGAAGAATAAATAAATAAATGTGGACATATAAAGAGGATTCAAAACAATTTGAAAATATGTTCAGACATCTGATTACATAGACAAATGTATGTGAATCAGAATTTATTTATTCATATTTACTTTTAATGTAGACTGACAGGCTGCAGCATCAGTCAAGTGTATGTGGTAGCCTACATCAGTACCTTCTCTGCAAACTACAAGTTGAATTAGTCCTGAAAGGCAGGCATCATTAGTGCTGGTCAGGGGAGGTAGCTTTTAAGGTGATCTGCAGGGAATTTAGGTCTTTTAAAATGTGAGAGGGCCAACTACCATCCAGCTGCACCCCTCCTGTTGCAAATAATCCTGCTCACAAAGCCAGCTATCCCGGTCCAATAGCTGAACGCAGCACCACAGCATCATGGCGTCTAGGAGGGATTCAGTAATGATCCCACAAATTGAAACCAAACACACACAACAAATGTATACACCTGTGGTTCCTACAGCATTGAACAAAATTCCTCAGTAGGGAACATCAGGAAAGTTTTAGGTCCAACCATGAAGATCTACATGTGTCTGGACTCTGCAGAGACCCACTGAAGAGCCTAATGTGAGCGGTTGCTGGGTGGTCTGGCCAGTCCCCATTATGTCTCCCTATTTCTAGTCTGTTTAGCCATGTTGGCCATGTTTCAATAAGCTTTGACTATCACACATCGACAGAAGCACATGTAGAGTCCGAAAGCCGTAGGACAAAAAAAAAAAGTTCATCATGTTTGTCCGTTTCCCCTCCAGAGTTGTGGAGGAGGGCTCCGTGTTGCTGGTCATTTCTGGAGAAGTTGTGATTAAGGTTTCACTTCCTGGACAGATGCTTTTTTGACCTGTTCCCTGATTACCTTGATTTAACTTTTAATGAGGGATCACTTGGAAATGTTGCTCATTTCTGTGGTTGAGCTCTGAGTAGGTCAAGCAGGAAACACACATATCCCAGAATATCCCAGAGTTCCCTGGGCCAAAGGAGTAACAGGGACCAGGGTGGATTAGTTTCCATTGATTAATATTCAGACATTTTAGAAGGACATCCATCCAGCCATTTTCCAAACCACTTATCCTGCTCTCAGGGTCACGGGGATGCTGGAGCCTATCCCAGTAGTCATTGGGCGGTAGGCGGGGAGACACCCTGGACAGACCACCAGGCCATCACAGGTTCAATTCATCTTAAACTGTCTGTCACTCAGTTTAATGGAAGTAAGTTAATTTCCCTCTGAAAAACTTCCAGGTCCTTAATTAGCATTACTGCTATGTCATATCATGCTAACGTGACCGGTTGCTCAGCTGATCTGCTTCATTGGTGGACTGACATTGAAGCAGATCCTGGAAGACCTGTAAAAGCACTGCCCACTCAGAGAGGAACCACAGCGTCAAATAATCAAATCCTTGAGGATAGAAAAAAAAACCATCTCTGATATTCCTTCACAACCTCTAAGTCACTTCTCAAGTTAGGAAATAACTCCCATTCTATGTAGACTAGAAAAATAGAGTTTAAAGATAAAAACAATTCTTCTCAAAATACAAAATAACTCCCAACAGTTTCTACACTAGAAAAATAAAGCTCAAAAATAAAAAAACAAATTTTCCCAAGGCAGATTTTATTCCCTAACACCCCCTAGAATACAAAAATTGAGTTAAAAATAAAAGCATGTTGCTGTTTGTCACAGGGTCCCTTTTGGATGTCTTGTTCAGCTTTGCTTCAGAGACAGGAAGTCCTGTCAGAGAGAAGATGAGAAAAGTCAGTCCAACTAAAACTTTAACAAACATGGCTGGTGGGAATCTTAATAATAACAATTACAATGCGATTGTTTTAAACAACAACAATAACAACATTTTATTTTTACAGCACTTTTCAAGGTACACAAAGACGCCTTACATATGATAAAATAAACATAAAAGCAACACACCAAGAACATAAAACACACAATCACACATTAAAAGCAATTCTGACGAGGTGAGTTTTGATTAGTTATTTGAATGTGGACAGATCGGTGCAGTCTCTGATGCATTTGTGAAGAGTTCCAGACGGATGAGGCAGCAATGGAACAGGCTCTGTCCCCCCAGGTCCAGGGCATGGTCCTATGTGGTGGAGACAGGAAGTTGACATCGGATGAGTGAAGGCTGTGGGAAGGAGTATGGTAATGGAGCAGGTTGGTGAGGCAGGAGGGGGCCTGGTTATAGGGGGCTTTGTGAGTGGGGAGAAGGACTTTGAATTGGATCCAATGTGGGACAGAGAGCAAGTGGAGGTTCTGGAGGACAGGGGTGATGTAGTCACAGGAGTGGAAGTGGGTGAGCAGCAGAGTTCTGGATGTAGTGGGGTTTGTTTAGGACTTTGGATGATGAGTCGTATAGAATGCTGTTGCAGTGGTCAATTCTGGATGTGATGAAGGTATGGATCAAAGTTTCAGCAGCAGAGAAGGAGAGTGGTGGGCGGAGAAAAGCCATGTTTTTTTTAGGTGGAAAGGTCTGCAGCTCTGTACTGTCCTTCAGCCCACTGAGACAAATTTGTTATTTATGACAATGGGCTATACAATAAAATTGACTTCCGTCCAGCCTTTTCTAGACACTGGTAGGATTTCTCAATATCAGCCACGTCTTCTGCCTGTCGATGTACATCCCATGGAGGGCCTTGTTCTTCAATGATACCTCCTCTCCACTGTCCGTCTTCTGCTGCCTGAGGTACTCAGTCAGCAGTTTGTCCTGTGGGCCCTTCTTTCTGACGTACTCATGGATGTTCCTTGTTTCATCCTAGATAGTGGCCTGAGTCTCAGGCTGCTGGACTTCAGGTGGAACCCTCCGTGCATTGTAAGGAGTTTCCATGTCCTGATATCTGTGGCCTTTTATCTCCTCCTTTGCCCAGCTTATTATTCCAGCTGGGTATCTGATGACTGGTAAGGCATATGTTTCTATGGCTTGGATCTTGTTCTTCTCATTGAGATGGCTCCTCAGAACCTATTTGGCTGTAGCTGACCTCCTTTCTGCCTCCTCGTGGTTTCCATTTGCCTGTGGAATACCCAGGTACTTGTAACTGTCCTGTCTGTCTGTTATCCTGCCATCTGGTCATTCAACCCCTTCAGTGCTCATCACCTTTCCTCTTTTTGCCACTATTTGACCGCATTTATCCAAATGACATTCAGATGTTGTTGCTGTAGATCCTGGTGAGATGGATCAGCGTGTCAGTGCCCCACTCATTCCTGGCATACAGCTTGATGTCATCCATGTATAGGAGGTGGCTGATGGTAACTCCACTTCTGAACCTGTATCCATAGCCATTCTTGTGATGACCTGACTGAGGGAGTTCAGGCCTATGCAGAACAGCAATGGGGAAAGTGCTTTACCTTGGTATATGCCACATTTGATGGTTACCTGTGTGATTGTCTTTGAGTTGGCCTCTAGTGTTGTTTTCCACCACTGCATTGAGTTGTTGATGAAGGCTATTAGTGGTAAGCACTCCAGTAACCATGTGTGGGGCATTGAATCATAGGCTTTCTTGTAGTCAATCCAGGCTGTGCTCAGGTTGGTCTGTGTGGTCTTAAGAGTCTTTGGTGACAGCTCTATCAATCAGTTGCTGATGCTTTGAGCCTCTGGTGTTTTTTCCAATTCCTTTCTGAGTTTCGCTCATGTATTGACTTGTGTGCCCATTCAGCTTAGTCGCTATACTGCCTCACGGGATCTGTTGTGGAGAGGCACAGCATGGTTATTGGCTGGTAGTTTGAAGGTGTTGTACCCTTGTTGAGATCCTCCATGATCAGTATTGTCCTCTCCTATGTTAGCCAATCAGAGTGGGACCCTGATGTTAGCAGCTGGTTCATCTTTGTTGCCAGGTGTTCATGGAGCGCCATTAGCTTCTTCAGCCTGTAGGCGTGAATCATGTCAGGGCCTGGTGCAGTACAGCTCTTCATGCTTGAGAGTCATCACTGGATGTCGGCCACTGTGATGATAAGTGGTTCTGTTCTGGGACATTTCTGTGGTCTGTTCTTAGGCCCACCAGCCACTGGGCATTGGTGTTGTGTGATGCCTCCTTTTCCCATATTTCCTTCCAGTATCGTCTCTTCTCTGGGTAAGTCTGATGTTGTTCCCTTGTTACTCTGCAGCTCAGAGTACACTTTGGGTTGTTCTTTGAGGAACAGACCATTTACTCTTGGTTTCTGCTTATCCAGAGTGTCTCTTCAGTCTGGTGGCCAGAGCTGTGGGTCTTTGGCAGTTTCCAGCTCCTCATCTATGGACATCTTGCTGTATTTCTTCAACCAGGGCCTGTCTTTCATCACACTTTCTGCACTTCTCTGTTAACTGGCTAACCTCTCTCTGTGCTGCTTTCATCTTGGCTTCAAGCCTTCTCTTCCATGAAGGGTACTGTTGGTGACCTGTGTTCTTAATCCTGTACCCAAGCATCTCCAGGATTATGGTTACATTGGCATATACAAGCTCATTGATCTCTGTTATGGTGCCAGTCAAGATATTGCATAAGGCTGTGTTCACATCCACAAGCAGGCTTTGTGATGGTACTTTGTCAATGAGTCATGGAAGCTGAGCCTGGGGATTGACTGTCTTTAGTCTGACCATGATTCTAATTTGAACCTCAGTAGCTTCAGCTGTCATGGCTGGTAGGATTGTTTCAGCTGGTTGGAGTCTGTGCTCATGCATCTCCTGCCTACTGGGTGGCCATTCAGAATGCTGAATTGTATTGTCATCCTGTTGGAGTCTCTCCATCTCAAGTTGTGACAGTAGCTTTCTTCTATTGATGTTCAAGCATTGCTTCTGAGTCAGTGTGGAAGTAGGTCTCCTACTGGTCCACAGTTCCCACATACACTTCATATAGCCTGGGGTCTTCTGTTATAGTAGCATTCCATCTGTTCCAGGTTCTCGGCCCTTGTCCGTGAATGTCTTGTTCCAGTTGCCCATTTCTCATCAGTTTGTCCTGGTTCCCGAACACCTGATGCGGACCTTGTTAACCTGGGTGACTTCCAACCCTGTGTGACTCTATTCGTGTTACTCTCACTCATATCTGAGGTAGTTGGCTTGTATAGCATTAGGAGTCTAAGTCATGGACTCTTACTGGAGACTCATTCCAACCAGGGTTTGAACCCCGATCTCTAACAGGAAAGTCTCCTGGCCAAGAGAGCAGTATATTCAAAGATGTAAAAAGTGGGAGGTCACCTGAATACGTATATATGTAGAGATACTGAATCTCTGTGTGCAAGATGTTAGTGCAGCACTACCGCTTATATAACCTATCTACATACTATTGCTAATATAACCTCTCTACATACTAATGCTAATATCACCTGTCTACATATTACTGCTAATATAACCTATCTACATACTACCGCTAATATAACCTGTCGACATACTATTGGTAATATATCTGTTTCATTCATTCATTCATCATCAACCGCTTCTCCGGGGTCGGGTTTACATACTGTTTACACTTCTTACATACAAACGCTAATATAACCTGTCTACATCCATCCATCCATTATCCAGGCCGCTTATCCTACTCAGGGTCGTGGGATGCTGGAGCCTATCCCAGCAGTCATTAGGCGGCAGGAGGGGAGACACCCTGGACAGGCCGCCAGTCCACCACAGGGCCGACGCACACACACATTCACACCTAGGGACAATTTAGTACGGCAGACCTACAAGTCTTTGGACTGTGGGAGGTAATCGGAGCACCCGGAGGAACCCCACGCAGAGACGAGGAGAACCTGCAAACTCCACACAGAGGGCGACCCGGGATGACCCCCAAAGCTGGACTACCCTGGGGCTCGAACCCAGGATCTTCTTGCTATGAGGTGGCCGCGCTAACCACTGTGCCGCTAACCTGTCTACATACTACTGCTAATATCACATATCATACTACTGCTAATATCACCTATCATACTACTGCTTGGGTAAAGACCTGCGAGTCTACCTGTGTGAGTCCACCGAGCAAGGACACTGACGGGTAATTCCCTTTTCTACTATTTTCTCTTGTTGCCTGCCTCACCCACCATGTGCTACAAATCCCTGTCATTCACAATTATCGAAAAAAATCGTATCTGTCGCAGACAATGCAACCCTGAGAACCTCTATTCACTCAGGAAAGCCTCCTCGACTCACTCCTCCTTTACTTTTGGCTTATCGAATTGAAAACTGGCTGTAAATAAAACGGAATTGATCCAAGCACTTGCTAATCTGTCAGACATTCAGGTACCAGCCCTGACCGAAACCTGGATACATCCAGAAAACACTGTCACACCGGCCACACTTTCTGTTGACTCTGCTTTCTCTCACACACACACACACACACACACACACACACACACACACACACACACACACACACACACACACACACACACACACACACACACACACACACACACACGTTCTGTTGGGCGTGGATGTGGTACGGGTGTCCTCATTTCCAAAGACTGGAAATTCACTAAGCTTTCTCTGCTAAGCAACAACTCCTCCTTTGAATACCATGCAATCGTGGTTACTGCTCCTATTAATTAAGCTATTTGTGGTTGTCATATACTGCCCACCAGGGTGTCAACTGGGGAACCTTTTTTGAGCCACTGATGCTCAAAAAATGTTTTTTGCCTTTAACTCACTCCTCAATCTGCCTCCTCCTGCGACCTCCACTCAACTCACTCCAGATGTGTTCGCTTCGTACTTTACTGATAAGGTTTCTGCCATCAGCAACCAGTTCTCTGAGCCTGACCAACTCTGCCTGCTGCTGCTGCTATCTAACAGGGCCTCACTGACCTCATTCTCCCCGCTGACCAGAGAGGAAGTCTCCAAGCTTCTGCTGGACTCTCGTGCCACTACCTATCTGCTGGACCCGATACAATCCAACATCCTACAGACCATGTCCCCCGCATTTAACCCCACAGTAACACACATCGTCAACTCCTCACTTACAATGGGTGTGTTCCCAACTGCATTTAAGCAAGCTCGGGTCACCCCGCTGCTCAAAAAACCTATGCTCAACCCAGCCCAGGTTGAAAACTACAGACTGGTTTCACTCCTACCATTTCTATCAAAAATACTTGAGCGCACGGTCTTTAAACGAGTCTCTGAATCCCTTCTGAGAACAATGTGTATGATCCGAATCAGTCTGGCTTTAAGCTGGCTCACTGTTTACATACTACTGCATATCACCTGTATACATACTACTGCTAATATCACCTGTATACATACTACTGTTAATGTCACCTGTATCCACACTACTGCTAATATCACATGTATACGTACGACTGCTAATATCACCTGCCTACATACTACTGTTAATATCACCTGTATACGTACTACTGCTAATATCTATTGTATACATACTACTGTTAATATCACCTGTATACATACTACGATTAATATCGCCTGTATACATACTACTGCTAATATCACCTGTCTACATACTACTGTTAATATCACCTGTATACGTACTACGGTTAATATCGCCTGTATACGTACTACTGCTGCTAATATCTATTGTATACATACTACTGTTAATATCTATTGTATACATACTACTGCTAATATCTATTGTATACATACTACTGCTAATATCTATTGTATACATACTACTGCTAATATCACATGTATACGTACGACTGCTAATATCACCTGTATACATACTACTGCTAATATCTATTGTATACATACTACTGCTAATATCACATGTATACGTACTACTGCTAATATCACCTGTCTACATACTACTGTTAATATCATCTGTATACGTACTACTGCTAATATCATCTGTAGACATACTACTGTTGCTATCAATTGTCTACATGTATTTCATTTGTCTGCTGTTCATGATATTTTCACATCTTGTCTCTCCTCTTGTTCATCTCTCCTCCTGTCAGTCAGTCTTTCTGTGCCTCTGTCCTCCTGTCTTACCTGTTCAAGAGCGGAACACGTGCACGGCACGGACCACATACTGTCGACAGATAGGACACTCGCTCATCCTCTTCCCACACTTAGTGCATGTGACCATGTGACCGCACTCCAGCAGGACGCAGTCGATAGGAGAGTCCATACAGACCCGACACAGGTTGTCCTCTGCACCATCTGTAGCAGCAGATACGTACATGACAAAGACACAAGCATTACACAGATGATGATGAAGTATGCACACACACACACACACACACACACACACACACACACACACACACACGCTGCTGCTATCGGAAGACTCACCTGGACCCTCTGCAGCGTTGGACACTGAAAGAAACAGAGAGACACATGAAAACCATGTGAAATGACATGACCACACTTCTGTCACACGGTCCTTGTGCAGGCCTTAACATGAGCCTTCCATCTGACCTCTGACACCATGTACACACCATCACCTGGTCCTGCACACCTTCCTCTGACACCATGTACATGTCATCACCTGGTCCTGCACATCTTCCTCTGACACCATGTACACACCATCACCTGGTCCTGCACATTGTCCAGCTGACCTCTGACACTATGTACACATCATCACCTGGTCCTGCACACCTTCCTCTGACACCATGTACACACCATCACCTGGTCCTGCACATCTTCCATCTGACCTCTGACACCATGTACACACCATCACCTGGTCCAGCACACCTTCCCCTGACACCATGTACACACCATCACCTGGTCCTGCACATCTTCCAGCTGACCTCTGACATCATGTACACACCATCACATGGTCCTGCACATCTTCCAGCTGACCTCTGACATCATGTATACATCATCACATGGTCCTGCACATCTTCCAGCTGACCTCTGACATCATGTATACATCATCACATGGTCCTGCACATCTTCCAGCTGACCTCTGACATCATGTACACACCATCACATGGTCCTGCACATCTTCCAGCTGACCTCTGACATCATGTATACACCATCACATGGTCCTGCACATCTTCCAGCTGACCTCTGACATCATGTATACACCATCCCATGGTCCTGCACATCTTCCAGCTGACCTCTGACATCATGTATACACCATCACATGGTCCTGCACATCTTCCAGCTGACCTCTGACATCATGTACACACCATCACCTGGTCCTGCACATCTGCCACCCGTAGCTTCAGCACTCGTTCCCACATTTCTGGTGGGCTTTCAGGGAGACGATGGTGTCGATCGAGTCTGTCCAACAATGAGCGTAAATATGTCCCAGACCTTTAGCATGAATCCAGCTGTTGGCACGGGGAGATGTCGCCATATTCATGACAGTGTGTCGTAATGTACCCTTGAAACTGCCGTGTTGAGTACACTGGTTCTGTACCACCCAGACTGAGCTTCTGACACAGTAACACAGTACCACTGTCTCTAGTTCTGCATTCTCATGTCTAATTTGTGTATGAGGGGGTTTGCTGATGACTGACTGTTTTACTTGACAACGTAACCACCAGGCGTACAGTAGTCCTCGCCTTGTGACTTCTATATGCACGTGTGTCCCACATATAAAATACTGTGTTTAGCACTGGCCTAATGATAGTCACTCACCAATAATCTACCCTGCCGGGCTCACCGGTACAGCGCATACCACATAAGAATGAGTCTTTATTGCAGAGGCCCGGGTTCGAATCCATCCCAGGCCCTTTGCGGCATGACATCCCTCTCTCTCCCCTGCCTTTCCTGTCTCTCTCTACTGTCACTATCCAATAAAGGTAGAAAATGCCAAAACAAATCATCTAAAAAAATTTAAAAAATCACCTACCCTACAAACCGTGTGGGTTCAGCTGTGTTCTTGGCTGAATGTTAGAAATACAGATGTGGTAAAGTACATCTGCTGTATGAAGAGTCACCTACTTAGTGTAATTTGTTGTTTATGAAGTTCTTTGCTGCTACATTACTGTGAAAGCAGCACACTGCATGAGGGTGAGGGGAATTCATATTCTAAGTTTTATATGCACACGCCATGTGTCCCACTATGATCAGCCATGCACCCTCAGAGCCGCAGTGTGGTATCAGTGAGCCTCAGCAGACACCAGACGACAACTGCTTCAGAGAAATGTAGTACTACATTTGACTACAGAGAGGAAACTACAACTCACCAAGTTTACCAAGACTGAAGAAATTGCAGAGTTTTTAATGTGTTGAATATATTATCATTCAAAAAGTATTATTCACTTTGTTTCATATCTAAGTCTACTTTACTGCTTTTGGCACAGAAGAGACTGTGTTCCAGACCACGGCTGAACCAGTGTATTCCCTTCAGTATGACACACTTCCTGTCAGTATGACACACTTCCTCTCAGTATGACACACTTCCCGTCAGTATGACACACTTCCTGTCAGTACAGCAGCAGACAGACCGAGTGATGATGGAGACAAGACAGAGGGCTGCAGAACGTTAGCCAGTGTTTTTAACAAGTTAAGAATCTTGAGGACGATTAATTAACGGCTGATCCAGCTGGTTAACGATGTAGAGTAGGTTAAAGTGGGTGTCAGCTACTCTGTGCATAAGTCAGCAGGAGCTAGATAAATTTAAAAACATACTTCATAAGAATCCACCCCCTCACTTCTGCCTAAGCTGTATGAACACACTGAGTGACAGGAAGCAGGGACCAATGGAAATGCTGCCATGCAAAGAACTCTCCTGATTGGCTGATAAGGAGCGGGTCTCCTGGACAGCCAGAGTCCAGAGTGTATCGGGGTGTAGGAAGAGTTTGACCAAACGCCACAATGAGTACAGTGAGGAAGATGAGTGGTAACTGACCCAGGTTCTGCAGGTCTTTCTGGTCGTGGTACAGACGGGTGACTCTCTCCATCAGCTCCCACTTCTCACAGCAGCCTTTGAAGTTGACGAAGTTTCGGGCCAGAATCTCTTTGAGCTGACGGACGCTCAATGCCTCCACGTCCTCTGGACAGTGGAGGTCCGACAAGGAGGCCCGTCGGTCAGAAGACTGCACCTCCTCTGTGTCTGATGACTGCATGGAGAGAGCAGGAGGAGGAGCAGGTTGGTCAATTTGTCAGTACAGATATGATGAGTTGTGTGAATGCTGTGGCTTTGGGCAGAAGAACAGCAGATTAGAACAAATGTCCCAGCAGTATTTCTTACTGCATCATATCTCACACTGATCACGTGTAACACCAGGATTCAATGTGATAAACACCACACCTGCACCTCATGACTCTCATGTATAACTTGTGTAACACCAGGATTCACTGTGATAAACACTACACCTGCACCTCATGTGTCTCATGTGTAACATGTGTAATACCAGGATTCACTGTGATGAACACTACACCTGCACCTCATATGTCTCATGTGTAACACCAGGATTCACTATGATGAACACTACACCTGCACCTCATGTGTCTCATGTGTAACATCAGGATTCACTATGATAAACACTACACCTGCACCTCATGAGTCTCATGTGTAACTTGTGTAACACCAGGATTCACTGTAATAAACACTACACCTGCACCTCATGTGTCTCATGTGTAACTTGTGTAACACCAGGATTCACTGTGATGAACACTACACCTGCACCTCATGTGTCTCATGTGTAACATGTGTAACACCAGGATTCACTATGATAAACACTACACCTGCACCTCATGAGTCTCATGTGTAACTTGTGTAACACCAGGATTCACTGTAATAAACACTACACCTGCACCTCATGTGTCTCATGTGTAACATGTGTAACACCAGGATTCACTGTAATAAACACTACACCTGCACCTCATGTGTCTCATGTGTAACATGTGTAACACCAGGATTCACTATGATAAACATCACACCTGCACCTCATGTGTCTCATGTGTAACTTGTGTAACACCAGGATTCACTATGATAAACACTACACCTGCACCTCATGAGTCTCATGTGTAACATGTGTAACACCAGGATTCACTATGATAAACACTACACCTGCACCTCATGAGTCTCATGTGTAACATGTGTAACACCAGGATTCACTATGATAAACACTACACCTGCACCTCATGTGTCTCATGTGTAACATGTGTAACACCAGGATTCACTGTGATAAACACTACACCTGCACCTCATGAGTCTCATGTGTAACTTGTGTAACACCAGGATTCACTATGATAAACACCACACCTGCACCTCATGAGTCTCATGTGTAACTTGTGTAACACCAGGATTCACTGTGATGAACACTACACCTGCACCTCATGTGTCTCAGGTGTAACATGTGTAACACCAGGATTCACTATGATAAACACTACACCTGCACCTCATGAGTCTCATGTGTAACTTGTGTAACACCAGGATTCACTGTATTAAACACTACACCTGCACCTCATGTGTCTCATGTGTAACATGTGTAACACCAGGATTCACTATGATAAACATCACACCTGCACCTCATGTGTCTCATGTGTAACTTGTGTAACACCAGGATTCACTATGATAAACACTACACCTGCACCTCATGAGTCTCATGTGTAACATGTGTAACACCAGGATTCACTATGATGAACACTACACCTGCACCTCATGTGTCTCATGTGTAACATGTGTAACACCAGGATTCACTGTAATAAACACTATACCTGCACCTCATGTGTCTCATGTGTAACATGTGTAACACCAGGATTCACTGCAATAAACATCACACCTGCATCTCATGTGTCTCATGTGTAACATGTGTAACACCAGGATTCACTATGATAAACATCACACCTGCACCTCATGTGTCTCATGTGTAACTTGTGTAACACCAGGATTCACTGTAATAAACATCACACCTGCCCCTCATGTGTCTCATGTGTAACATGTGTAACACCAGGATTCACTGTAATAAACATCACACCTGCACCTCATGTGTCTCATGTGTAACTTGTGTAACACCAGGATTCACTATGATGAACACTACACCTGCACCTCATGTGTCTCATGTGTAACATGTGTAACACCAGGGTTCACTATGATGAACACTACACCTGCACCTCATGTGTCTCATGTGTAACATGTGTAACACCAGGATTCACTGTAATAAATATCACACCTGCCCCTCATGTGTCTCATGTGTAACTTGTGTAACACCAGGATTCAGTATGATAAACACTACACCTGCACCTCATGAGTCTCATGTGTAACATGTGAAACACCAGGATTCACTGTAATAAACATCACACCTGCCCCTCATGTGTCTCATGTGTAACACCAGGATTCACTATGATGAACACTACACCTGCACCTCATGAGTCTCATGTGTAACATGTGTAACACCAGGATTCACTATGATAAACACTACACCTGCACCTCATGAGTCTCATGTGTAACATGTGTAACACCAGGATTCACTATGATGAACACTACACCTGCACCTCATGTGTCTCATGTGTAACATGTGTAACACCAGGATTCACTGTAATAAACATCACACCTGCCCCTCATGTGTCTCATGTGTAACATGTGTAACACCAGGATTCACTGCAATAAACATCACACCTGCATCTCATGTGTCTCATGTGTAACATGTGTAACACCAGGATTCACTATGATAAACATCACACCTGCACCTCATGTGTCTCATGTGTAACTTGTGTAACACCAGGATTCACTGTAATAAACATCACACCTGCCCCTCATGTGTCTCATGTGTAACATGTGTAACACCAGGATTCACTGTAATAAACATCACACCTGCACCTCATGTGTCTCATGTGTAACTTGTGTAACACCAGGATTCACTATGATGAACACTACACCTGCACCTCATGTGTCTCATGTGTAACATGTGTAACACCAGGATTCACTGTAATAAATATCACACCTGCCCCTCATGTGTCTCATGTGTAACTTGTGTAACACCAGGGTTCACTATGATAAACACTACACCTGCACCTCATGTGTCTCATGTGTAACATGTGAAACACCAGGATTCACTGTAATAAACATCACACCTGCCCCTCATGTGTCTCATGTGTAACACCAGGATTCACTATGATGAACACTACACCTGCACCTCATGAGTCTCATGTGTAACATGTGTAACACCAGGATTCACTATGATAAACACTACACCTGCACCTCATGAGTCTCATGTGTAACATGTGTAACACCAGGATTCACTATGATGAACACTACACCTGCACCTCATGTGTCTCATGTGTAACATGTGTAACACCAGGATTCACTGTAATAAACATCACACCTGCCCCTCATGTGTCTCATGTGTAACATGTGTAACACCAGGACTCACTGCAATAAACATCACACCTGCATCTCATGTGTCTCATGTGTAACATGTGTAACACCAGGATTCACTATGATAAACATCACACCTGCACCTCATGTGTCTCATGTGTAACTTGTGTAACACCAGGATTCACTGTAATAAACATCACACCTGCCCCTCATGTGTCTCATGTGTAACATGTGTAACACCAGGATTCACTGTAATAAACATCACACCTGCACCTCATGTGTCTCATGTGTAACACCAGGATTCACTGTAATAAACATCACACCTGCCCCTCATGTGTCTCATGTGTAACATGTGTAACACCAGGATTCACTGTAATAAACATCACACCTGCACCTCATGAGTCTCATGTGTAACTTGTGTAACACCAGGATTCACTATGATGAACACTACACCTGCACCTCATGTGTCTCATGTGTAACATGTGTAACACCAGGGTTCACTATGATGGACACTACACCTGCACCTCATGTGTCTCATGTGTAACATGTGTAACACCAGGATTCACTGTAATAAATATCACACCTGCCCCTCATGTGTCTCATGTGTAACTTGTGTAACACCAGGATTCACTATGATAAACACTACACCTGCACCTCATGAGTCTCATGTGTAACATGTGTAACACCAGGATTCACTGTAATAAATATCACACCTGCCCCTCATGTGTCTCATGTGTAACTTGTGTAACACCAGGATTCACTATGATAAACACTACACCTGCACCTCATGAGTCTCATGTGTAACATGTGTAACACCAGGATTCACTGTAATAAACATCACACCTGCCCCTCATGTGTCTCATGTGTAACACCAGGATTCACTATGATGAACACTACACCTGCACCTCATGAGTCTCATGTGTAACATGTGTAACACCAGGATTCACTATGATAAACACTACACCTGCACCTCATGAGTCTCATGTGTAACATGTGTAACACCAGGATTCACTGTAACAAACATCACACCTGCACCTCATGTGTCTCATGTGTAACATGTGTAAAACCAGGATTCACTGTGATAAACACTACACCTGCACCTCATGAGTCTCATGTGTAACATGTGTAACACCAGGATTCACTGTAATAAACATCACACCTGCACCTCATGTGTCTCATGTGTAACATGTGTAACACCAGGATTCACTATGATGAACACTACACCTGCACCTCATGTGTCTCATGTGTAACATGTGTAACACCAGGATTCACTATGATGAACACTACACCTGCACCTCATGTGTCTCATGTGTAACATGTGTAACACCAGGATTCACTATGATGAACACTACACCTGCCCCTCATGTGTCTCATGTGTAACTTGTGTAACACCAGGATTCACTGTGATAAACACTACACCTGCACCTCATGAGTCACATGTGTAACATGTGTAACACCAGGATTCACTGTAATAAACATCACACCTGCACCTCATGTGTCTCAAATGTAATACCAGGATTCACTGTAATAAACATCACACCTGCACCTCATGAGTCTCACGTGTAACATGTGTAACACCAGGATTCACTGTGATAAACACTACACCTGCACCTCATGTGACACCACTACTTAACGCTTACTTTTTTAACTTGTGTTTATTGGATTTTGCATTTTAAAGATGACAGGATCAACATAAACACAGACAAGGGAGAAAAGAAAAAATTAAAAATAAACAATACTAATTTTTATTTTTTACCAAAAATAAAACAACAACAAATCAAAGGCAAAAAGTTAAAGATATAGTAAAAAGATAAGAATGACTTTTAGTTGGCAGCAGTAGTGTGTTCACATAGTACACACATGTGTTACCAGTCTGCTGTGTTTATTCAAATGAAGTGAAAACATGTTGAAACTCTCACTGATGTTGTGACATGATACACACTGAAACACAACCTACTCTAATCACTCTGATTACACACACCTTCACTTTCTATATTTTCCAGTGTGTGTGTGTGTGTGTGTGTGTGTGGCTACCTGAAGGTCCAGCTCCTCCTCACTCTGAGTGTCTACCGTTTCCTCTGGAGCAGCAGCAGTCTTAAAAAAACAACATGTTAAAATTAAGATTTCACCACGTTACCATCAACTATAACCACAACTATAACCATCAACTATACCACAGCTATAACCACAGTGTAACCACAACTATAACTATCAACAATAACCATCAACTATAACCACAACCATAACCATCAACTATAACAACTATAACCACAACTATAACCATCGACTATAACCACAACTATAACCATAACCCTAACCACAGCTATAACCATCAACTATGACCACAACCATAACCTTCAACCATAACCATCAACTATGACCACAACCATAACCTTCAACCATAACCATCAACTATAACCACAACCATAACCATCAACTATAACCACAACCATAGCCATCAACTATAACCACAACCCTAACCACAGCTATAACAACAACCATAACCATCAACCATACCATCAACTATAACCATAACCACAACTATAACCACAGCCATAACTATCAACCATAACCATCAACTACAACCATTAACCACAACCATAACCATCAACCATACCATCAACTATAACCATAGCCACAACTATAACCACAGCCATAACTATCAACCATAACCATCAACTATAACCATCAAATATAACCACAACTATAACCACAGCTATAAACATTAACTATAACCATCAACCATACCATTAACTATAACCATAACCATAAACTATAACCACAACCATCAACTATAACGACAACAGTAACCACAACCATAACCATCAACTTTAACCACAACTATAACCACAACCATAACCATCAACTATAACTATAACCACAATCATAACCATCAACTATAACCATCAACTACAACCACAACTGTAACCACAACCATAACCATCAACTATAACCACAACCATAACCATCAATCATAACCACAACCATCAACCATAACCATGAACTATAACCACAACCATAAACATAAACTATAACCACAACGACAACCATCAACTATAACCACAACTATAACCACAACCATAACCATCAATCATAACCACAACCATCAACCATAACCATCAACTATAACCACAACCATAAACATCAACTATAACCACAACGACAACCATCAACTATAACCACAACCATAACCACAACTATAAGCATCAACTACAACCATTAACGATAACCACAACCATCAACTACAACCACAACTATAACCACAACCATAACCACAACTATGACCATCACCTATAACTACAACTATAACCATCAACTACAACCATTAACTATAACCACAACTATAACCATAACCATCAACTATAACCACAACCATAACTATAAACTATAACCACAACCATCAACTATAACCGCAACTAAAACCATCAACTATAACCAAAACCACAACCATCAACTATAACCACAACTATAACCACAGCTATAACCACAGCTATAACCACAGCTATAACCATAAACTATAACCACAACCATCAACTATAACCACAACCACAACATAACCATCAACTATAACCACAATTATAACCATCAACTATAACCATCAACTATAACTATAACCACAACATAAACATCAACTATAACCACAATTATAACCATCAACTATAACCATCAACTATAACCACAGCTATAACAATCAACTATTCACCCTTTGCAGGCACGTCACAATTATCACGTGACGAGGGAGACTGCGCCATGACGGACGGCAGGAAGTGATAGACTGGGAAATTCAAAAGCGAACAACAAAAACAAACAAAACATGGCGACGGATGAGTAGCGATTATAGTTTAAATGGAAGTGATGGCTACCAATAGTCAGAGTCATGTTGTGGAGTTGTCCTGTGAAGTGAGGCACCTTGTAGGACGGCACAAAGAGCGATATATGGAGAAGCTAGCGATAGCAGGGTTAGCTAGCGATAGCAGGGTTAGCTAGCGACCCGTACCTTCTTCCTACCGATGTGTTCACGGATCAAGCAAAACCGTCCAGTCTGCCCGAGTTCAGTCCACACGGTCTGTACCACTGTGTTACCAACGGAGGGTCCCCCCCCCACACACACACACACACACACACACAGGTGCTGACCTAAAAGCACACACAAGTCTGGAAGCTGACCAGTTCTTTGTAGCTGGGTGGGTTACAGAACCGCGGCGCTACGCTCACAGCAGGGGGATGTACTTCATAATGGCAAAGGTAAGACATAGCTAGCTAGCCCGCTGTGTATGTTTTTAACCTGTTTCCCCTTGGATGCCATCAAAACTCAAGTCGACTGTAACCAAAAGCAGCCCATACTTTCCTCGCCGTGTCATAGTAGGCTACACAGTCTGGCCAGCTAGCTAGCATTTGGCTCATCCCATAGAACGTGTTAAGTTTGAGTCCACAACATTCAAAGGGGACAAGGAGGCATAATAAAACTGTCAGTAATGTTTTCAGTGTCTGAAGCCACTGATTCAAGTGTACTGGTTAGCATGAAGCAAAATACAATTACATAATAAATATACAATTTGTATATTTTTAGCTGTTTTTGTTAAATTACAATCATTTTCTCATGTCCACTCTGACCATTTCTCACATTCATGTAAGGTAACACTTAAAAAATATCACATAAATCTCAGACTTTTATTGTTCTTATGAGCAAAAATACTTCCCTCTTCATATGAAACGTGTTAATTAAATTAAAAATGTATAATTTTTAGTTAAAAAATACATAAATATATATATGTATATAGTCATAAATTATATATATATATATATATATATATATATATATATATATATATATATATGGTTATGATCAAAAACCTCAACTTCCAAAGTCCAATCTTAACACTTTCCATGGAATGACCCGCCTGCACTATCTGTAATTTCAGGTCCATCATAGTCAGGCTCTGTCTGCGACCCAGCTAAAACCATGGGTATCTGTGAAGAAGGATGGAACCGTTGTGTGCGGCCACTGCACATGTAAAGCAGGCCTTGGAGAGGTCTGCTCCCACATCACGGCTCTGCTGTATGCACTAGAGTCCGCCATGAAACATCTGGAAGACAGAAGCTGCACTGATGGGCCACGACAGTGGGGACAGCCTCCCTTGAAACCAGGCAAAGCTCTGTTCAAGGAGGCGAAATCGATTGATCTTCTGCCATCCGTCTTGGCTTTCATATTCCCTGCGAGTGGGACGTGACGTCACATGAAAAGGGTAAATAACCACAACCATAACCATCAACTGTAACTACAACTATAAACATCAACTATAACCACAACTATAACCATCAACCATAACCATCAGCTATAACCATAACCACAACTATAACCATCAACTACAACCATTAACTATAACCATCAACTATAACCACAGCTATAACCGCAACCATAACCACAACTATAACCATCAACTATAACCATCGGCTACAACCATTAACTATAACCATCAACTACAACCATTAACTATAACCGCAACATAACCACAACTATAACCATCAACTATAACTACAACTATAACCATCAACTAAAACCATTAACTATAACCACAACCACAACTATAACCATCAACTATAACCATCAACTATAACCGCAACCATAACCACAACTATAACCATCAACTATAACTACAACTATAACCATCAACTATAACCACAACTATAACCATCAACTACAACCATTAACTATAACCACAACCATAACTATAACCATCAACTATAACCATCAACTATAACCGTAACCATAACCACAACTATAACCATCAACTACAACTATAACCATCAACTATAACCACAACTATAACCATCAACTATAACCACAACCACAACCATCGACTATAACCACAGCCACAACTATAACCATCAACTACAACCATTAACTATAACCACAACTGTAACCACAACCCTAACCCATAACCATGGAGGTGAGGCTGTAACCAAAGCCTTTAGAGCTGAGCTGCCCAAAGTGGGGCCCGCAGGCCAAAGTTGGCCCGCCACAAGGTTCTATTTGGCCCGGCAGATGTTTCTTTTTTGGAGGCGGGAAATTTTCCTCTTTTTCTCCAAAATTGTATCTGACCAACTACCCCACTCTTCTGAGCCATCCCGATCACTGTTCCACCCCCTCTGCTGATCTGAGGAGGGCTGCAGACTACCACATGCCTCCTCCGATACTGTCTTTTCACCTGACAGTGAGAAGTTTCACCAGGGGGACATAGCACATGGCAGGATCATGCTATTCCCCCCAGTTCCCCCTCCCCCCTGAACAGGAGCCCCGACTGACCAGAGGAGGCGCTAGTGCAGCGACCAGGACACATACCCACATCTGGCTTCCCACCCTGCAGAGATGCCCGACCAAGCTGGAGGTAACAAGGGGATTCAAACCGGTGATCCCTGTGTTGGCGCGAGTGAGATGAGAGTTACAGAAAAATCGAGAGACAGAGACTGTGGCACACCAATAAAAGGCATTTCAAACAAAGCTGGCAAGAAGCCTTCGTCTTCACACAAGTGAATTCCAAGGCAGTCCGTCTTATATGCAAGCAGTCTGTTGCTATACTGAAGGAGTACAATGTCCGCCCACACTACCATACTAAACATGCAGCAGCTCTGTCAAAGTACTGCGGCGACGCACGCAAGCTAAAGACCAGCGCACTGCTAGCTAAACTGCTAGCTAAACTTGGCTCACAGCAAGGCACTCTCATCCTGCCCTTGGCAGTTCAGGAGGAGGTCATAATGTTTTGGCTCATTGGTGTGTATCTTTTTATAAAGTCTGTGGTACCTATTACTGGCTGCACCAACCATCTTGCTTTTTATGATGGCAGTCATGAATTTTCATTATTGCATTTGCATACTCGGAGGAAAAATAACAAATGGTTTATGATGTCATGTATATAAGAGGATAGAAAGGTGAACTTCTTAGCCAACATCTAACATTCTTCAAATCACAGTAAAATTTTAGAGTTAATTTTATGGATGTTTCACTGACCTCAAGTCATGCTACTCTGTTTGGCCTGATGTTAGCTTGTGTTTGTGATGTGTTGTATCAGTGGGTCTGGGGGCTTAACAGGACTTCGAACTGAGTCAGTCACTACAACCAGCTGCTCTACGATCTATCCATCTTTCCTGTCCTAATGCATGGCATTAGGTCAGAAGCCCAGTTTCTAATGAGACCAACCTGCTGGTCTTCCTGCAGGTCCGGCCCAGAGGGAGAGGTGGGGGGTTCAGGCTGAGTGACGATGGGAGTTGTGCTGTTGGTGGGGTCAGGGGTCAGGCACTGAAAGCTGGTACTGCCTGATGAAGGCGTCTGCTGTCCAAGAACCAGCTCCACCAGCTCCTCCTGCACAAAACACAACCACCGTACCACTGTCTGATTACCTAACTCTATAAAATATGTAAGAGAGGTCACAGGTACCACAGATCATTTGTGAGTTTCAAGAACATGGACAGCAACCCTCGCACAAAAGAAAGTCAATACATTTCCCATGGAAATCAGTCATTTTGAGTATGTATATTGTTTACTGGAGTAACTGTTAAGAGTAAATGAACTCAGAATCTAATTGGTGCAGTCAACGTGAGCTGACCTCTCACACGTCGTGTTAACTTCATAGTAGGAACTCGACTGCTGTTGTGCACCAAGTGCAGAAGCTTCACATGTTGTAACACAAACAGTCCTTACATCTACTTTTTGACAAATAGAGTGGATAAAATGTGTTTCTTTGTTCCTCAACTGGTAAAATGATGTGAAGGAGAAGAGATAAATGGAGTCTTACAATGACGATGATGACGACAACAACAACAACAGTTTTTCTTGGGGTCTCTTAAATTCAGCCAGCTTTTGATGGAAAAACTGGGTGGGTTTACCCACACAGGAGAGATGCGTCATACTGAGGTGGTGTCCCGTGGCAGTGTAAATGGGACAGTTTCATGCTATTATTGGAAAGCACATCGCGACAGAGGAAACACATTGGCTGCGGTGGCTCTGTAGTTGTGGCAGTAAATCCAGAGAGCACACATTGTTCACCGAACTGACGATGCTTTACCTTCTCCCTTTCCTTGTTCTTCTGAACGGGTTCTCCTGATTCAGCAGTATCAGCTGGGCTGTTGTTGCTGGATGAACCCGCTCGACTCAGAGATTTATCCATAACATTAACTGAAACTGAAAGAGGCTTGATATTTTGCTAGCTAGCAAGAAAAAAAATGCGCTCGTGAGCGGAGTGACAACTGAAAAAGTCCAGTGGGAAACTGTCGCGCAATACAAAAAAGTATAGCCAATAATAATATAGCCAGCAAATTATTACTTAATTTTAATTGTCCCAATTTTAGTTACATTTTTACAGATTATACATAATTCATTATTTGGTTACAGCTTTCCTGTACATTTTTAAAAATTTTCTCTCATTTCTAAAATCTTTTCATGTACCACCTGGGGACCACCCACGTACCATTAGGGGTACGCGTACCCCGAGTTGGAAAACATTATTTTTGAGTGTATATTTACACCAACAGATGGTTTGTGAAGGTAGCCTATAAAATAGCATTCAAATGATTTCTTTAAAGTTTAGGATTTGGCTGACATTAAAAAGGTTTGCTAGTATTCCCTTTAAGATAGCATTTAAATGTTTTTTAGAATGTATATTTAGGCTAACATCTCAATGTTAGCGTAGCCTTTAAGATAGCATTTAAATGTTTTTTAGAATGTATATTTATGCTAACATTGGCATTTAAGATAGCATTTAAATGTTTTTTAGAATGTATATTTAGGCTAACATCTCAAAGTTAGCATAGCCTTTAGCATAGAGATTAATTCCTAGCAATCTAATGTATTACACACACTGGTTTAAATGGTGTTCAGGCTAGATATGCCCCCGCAGGCACAGCTGTATAACTGCAGCAAACGAGCAGTGACATTTTGTTTACTACTGTAACGACAGTGACTGAAGAGGTTAAATAGTAATGGAAAGCTAAGAGTATTTAGTAAATTAACTTAAGTTATATACCCAGCCATACAGGTGCAGTTCACGGTCAGAATACAGTTGTTTGTCTTGTTCACCATAACACAGACCTTGCACATCTCCATATTCTTGCCCTGTCTTTGGCTAGGTAGCACCTCAGTCCTCAGAACTACAAAGTTTTCAACGTTGTAATCATGAAATAGTATGTCCTTGACATGACCGCTTGTAACATAGTTGTATGCATCCAGAGACGTGTACACTTTCAAGTTCTCCCGGGAATAAAGACTTGGTGTGTCGATTAAGTATTCGTGAATTTTTGGCCACTGAAGACTGGACCGTTTTGTCTCGTCATTAATCCACTGACCTGCACCTAAAACATATGGGTCTCCAAGACGTCCCATTCACCGAGGTTAATTTCGTAGCAGAACTGGTCTTAAAACTGTGACAAGCTGTTAAAACTAAAATCAAACCGTTGTAACGTATCGGAAGTTCGCTAGCCGTCTTCATACCAAGCCGAGACGGTAATCAATGGTCGGGTAACGTTCTTCCTGCAGCCAAGCTGTGCGCGCATCCCCAGTGTTTGATAACAAATAATTCCCCTATATGTAGGCTTACAATGAGGTGTTAGCATAGCCTTTAAGATGGCATTTAATTTTTTTTAGGATGTATATTTAGGCTAACACCTCAATGTTAGCATAGCCTCTAAGATAGTATTTAAATGTTTTTTTAGAATGTAGTATATTTAGGCTAACATCTCAATGTTAGCATAGCCTTTAAGATAGCATTTACATTTTTTTTTAGAATGTATATTTAGGCTAACATTGAGATGTTAGCATAGCCTTTAAGATAGCATTTAAAATTTTTTTTAGAATGTATATTTAGGCCAACACCTCATTGTTAGAATAGCCTTTAAGATAGCATTTAATTATTTTTTTTTAGAATGTATATTTAGGCTAACATCTCAATGTTAGTGTAGCCTTTAAGATAGCATTAAAATGTAAAGTGCATACTTTACATAAAGTGTATACGTATACTTATTGCCAACATTAAAATGGTTTGCTAGCATAGCCTTTAAGATAGCATTAAAATGTTTTTATAGTGTATATTTACACTAACATTAAGATGGTTTGTCAGTGTAATGATAAATTCTTCAGACCTTTTCTCGGCACATCTGGGTGGAGACCTCATGCAGGTGGAGGTAATCTCTTAGGTCCTTCACCTTTAACTTCATAAGCTCCTCCCGCTCAAGCAGGTAGCCATAGAAGCGTCGACAAGTGTGGCAAAGGCGAGGCCTGGGCTCCAGCTGAGCAGAGCAACGGCCACAGTAATTCTTCTTACAGTCCACACACACATGCTAAAGAGATGGACAGACAGCGAGAGTGAGAGAGAGAGATGACTAGTACTACTACTTTGTGTTCTCTGTATTGGAAGAGAACTTGTTTGACATAACAATTTAGGGTGCAAGTTCACAAGTATGAGTAGATACTGAATAGCCGAGGGGTTGAGTGTATGGAGAGGTAACTTCCTGTCACGTGAACAAAGTGATGTCTAGGAGAATCTTCCTGTAGATCATTATAAGTTGGTGTGGAAAATAAAAGTGTAATGTTCAGGGCGTCCAGGTAGCGTAACAGTCTGTTCCGTTGCCTACCAACATGGGGATCGCCAGTTCAAATCCCCGTGTTACCTCCGGCTTGGTCGGGCGTCCCTACAGACACAATTGGCCGTGTCTGCAGGTGGGAAGCCGGGTGTGGGTATGTGTCCTGGTTGCTGCACTAGCGCCTACTCTGGTCGTCAGGGTGCCTGTTCATTCAAATGAATGGGAAATGTAATTTTGATTCATTTTATGATGACAGAAGAGATGACAGATCTATATGGACTGATGGACTGTACTGTCCTGACTCTTGTCTTGTTTCTGAGTGTGGAAAAGCAGCATTTTGGGAGATCAATAACATCCTTTAACAGTGTATGCTGGAAACCTGATGGTGCTACTAAACTCTCTCTAAAAATAAATCAGACATAGTTTGATTGATAAGTGGAGTCAAAGTTTCCTCTTCAAGAGAGGGAAAGACTTGATTAAATTCATGGTCATGTTGAATCGTTCTATGTTCTCAGAGTGTCGGTTCCCCTCTAACCACCAGCCAATAAATGACAGTGATGCAGGAAAGGAAACCATTTCCTGAAATTTCTTGTATCCCATCTAGACACAAGTATGGAATGTCACCCAACCAGTCTAAGAAACCAACAACTCAAAAAACCTTTGTCTGGAGCAGCTCCATTAGTAAAGCTACATACAATCCCGAAAATGTACATGCAAACAAACATTCTTTTTAATCATTTCTATTTCTGGTGTACTTAAAATAACAGATAATCCATGAAACTCCAAATCATGAAGACTTTTGTCACCTAAGATCCGATACATTATCGATCACTCCTATCCTTTCTCTCTACATGTACAACCTTGTTCAAAACTGCCTACTACCAACACAAGGTCACCGATGCCTCCAGCCTCCAAGCTGTTCTCCATCTTCTCCTTCCTCCTCAATCCTCTAAAAAAAAAAACTCAAAACAAGCAGCATGCAGTTATCGGTTCACCTTCCTGTCTCAGAACAATCTACTGGATCTGAATCAGTCTGGTTTTAAAACTGGTCACTCAGCTGAAACTGGTGTTCTTATAGTCAGCGAGGAACTCCTTAATGCCAAAACAGCTGGCAAGTCACTTCATAGTCATTCTTGACCTATCTGCCACATTTAACACAGTGAATTACTAGATTCATCTGTCTACATTATCAGACCTGGACGTTGTTGGTACTGAAAAAAAGTGGTTAAGGGCATACCACCTAACATGGAGGGGTCAGGTGTTACCCATAGAAAGGTCACAACAGGTGTTCCTCAAGGCTCAGTACTCGGCCCATTCCTTTTTACTCTTTATGCTACATCTCTCTGCTCAATAATCACTGCTCATGGCTTTTCCCATCATCCCTATACCAATACTACCCAACTCTACATTTCCTTTCCATCAGAAGACACTGAGGTGTTGCAAGGTTGCCGTTTGTCTGATTTTTATCAGCTTAAGTGAAGGAACAACACCTCCATCTTAATTTATCCAAAATAGAGTGACTGGTCATTCTTGATAACTCCTCCATCACCAGACACATGTCTATCAGTACATATCTATCAGTCTCAATACATATCAGTCCACCAGTAGCTACATATCTATCAGTACACATCCATCAAAGTACAAATCTATCAGTATCAGTTCATGAATAATCACCTTCTCCAGTTCCTTCAGGAACCTTGGGGTGATATAATTGACAGACTATCATTCTCTGACCACGTTATGACTGTCTCCTCTTCCTGCTGCTTTACTTTGTGTAACGTGAAAAACCAGATGGTATTTTATAAATCCATTAACATGTTATCTTGTTTCAATGTTGTATCCTTCTCTCGCTCCGATGTGTGACTAATGTTTATTCTTCTCTTCTCCCATGTATGTGAATGGTGTGATGTGAGTCTCCCTTGTGTGTATGTGTAGTCTGTTCTCCAAGGTTTACATGGTGATGGTGGTCACATGGCTTAGGTCTTATGCTGTTCCGGTGGCATCTGAACACTGCTTGGCATCCTCCTAGTCACACTCTTTAGATATCTTATAAATCCATTATAATGTTATTATCATCTTTTAAATGTTGTATTCTGTAAATTGTGTTCTATTCTGTACACACAACATCCATTGCACTTCTGTCCGTCTTGGAAGAGGGACCCCTCCTCTGTTGCTCTCCCAGAGGTTTCTTCCTATTTTTCAACTCGCTAAAGGGTTTTTTTAGGGAGTTGTTCCTTATCCAATGCGAGGGTCTCAGGACAGGATGTTGTATTGCTGTAAATCCTCCTGAGGCAAATTTGTAATTTGTATATTGGGCTAAACAAATACATTTTTTTTGAAAATGTTCCCCCTTTTTCTCCCTAATTGTACTTGGCCAGTTACCCCACTCTTCTGAGCCATCACAGTCACTGCTCCACCCGCTCTGCTGATCCGGGGAGGGCTGCAGACTACCACATGCCGCCTCCGACACATGTGGAGTCACCAGCGGCTTCTTTTCACCTGACAGTTAGGAGTTTCGGCAGGGGGGCGAAGCGCATGGGAGGATGATGCGAAGAGGCGCCCTGACCGACCATAGGAGGCGCTAGTGCAGTGACCAGGACACATACCCACATCCGGCTTCCCCCCCGCAGACACGGCCAATTGTGTCTGTAGGGACACCCGAGCAAACTGGAGGTAACACGGGTATTCGAAGCAGCGATCCCCGTGTTGGTAGACAATGGAATAGACTGACACAACATCCAGACACCCTGTACAAAAAAAATTTACTTGACTTGACTATTGATCAAGGTGCTGGTCCAGACCAGTCATTTCTCAGTTAGACCATAATAATACACTCTCTGGTCTCCAAGTCTGTGTAACACAACCGCTGTAAAGAATCCAGATTGATGCTACGTGTTTGGTTTTTAACCTGACAACATGTGAACATGTCTCTACTCCCTCTTTCTCTCTATGGTAGGCAATGCTGATGGTGTGGCAGCATACCATGAAACGTTTTATGTATGAGAAACACAGCATTATCTCTGGCCCATTGTGAAAATATGTTATGCCCCATGTCTGGCCAGTTACCTTCCTGTCTTGTGTGTCAAAGCGCCCCCCGCAGGCCTTACAGGCATGTTCAGGAAGAGGGGAGGGGTGGCTACTGAAGGCGGAATTGGTGTAGGCCTGTTGATGTGGCGTTCCATCACCAGCCGCCTCCACAGGATCAGGGTCCACGCACAGCCAGGCACAGCAAGACGCCCACATGATCCGCCCCTAAAACATATAGCATCCATTCACCTGAGTTCACGCCACATCAGAAGGAACAGGGCAGTGAAAGGAACAGCTCATTCCTATCTCCAGGCCATGGTCAAGCCCTACACCCCCGCCCGACCACTTCGCTCTGCTGCCTCGGGATGCCTGGTTGCCCCGTCGCTCAGAGGCCCCTGCTGCCGATCGATCCGGTCACGGCTCTTTTCTATCCTGGCCCCACAGTGGTGGAATGAACTCCCCACTAATGTCAGGACAGCGGAGTCGCTGCCCATCTTTCAGCGCAGGTTGAAAACTCACCTCCTTAAGAACTACTACCCTGCTACTTGTTCTTAGCACTTATTGTATTCAAGCATTAAAAAAAAAATCTGTTTCTTGCACTTTTACCTTACTTTTGCTCTTAGATGCTTGTTTAGATGCACTTATGACCTCTGATGACTAGGAGTTCTCCTGATCTCCTACGTTACAATATACACTAATTGTAAGTCGCTTTGGATAAACGCGTCAGTGAAATGACTGAAATGTAATGTAATGTAATGTGATATACTGCCTAAGCCATATTAAATAGCTGAGTACTGCCCTCTAGTGTTCAATAATGTGAAAAACAACAATATGTCAAAGAAGACTAAACTAATTTAAATAGAAAGCTAGTGGATACAAAGCACTTTTACTGACATCTGACATTTTCTAACAACTTGAGCAGAAATCAGGTTACTGTGGCCACTGCAGAGTTTACTGAGGGCTGTTGCTGCAGACACATGTTTCTGGGGAATGGGGTCTTAGTATACTCCATCCAACCATCCACTATCCAAGCTGCTTATCAGAATTCAGATTGCGGGATCCTAGAGCCTATCCCAGCAGTCATTGGGCGGCAGGCGGGGGGACACCCTTGACAGGCCACCAGGCCATCACAGGACTCACACACACACACACACACACACACACACACACACACACACACACACACACACACACACACATTCACACTTAGGGACAATGTTTTTTTAGTGAGGTCGATTAACCTGACCTACATGACTTGCGACTGTGAGAGGAAACCGAAGCACCCAGAGGAAACCCACGCAGACACGGAGAGAACATGCAAACTCCACACAGAGGACGACCCGGGACCACCCCCAAGGTTGGACTACCCCAGGGCTCGAACCCAGGACCTTCTTGCTGTGAGGCGACCGTGCTAACCACTGCGCAAACGTGCCGCCTTTAGTATACTTACTACTCATAATTTTATACCTACTACTCATATTATATTAACTCATATCCTGTGTTATATTTACCAGTCATAGTATGAGTTTTACCAGTCATAGTATGACACTGACCTGTCATATTATCTCATTTACCAGTCATAGTAAGACACTGACCTGTCATATTATCTTATTTACCAGTCATAGTATGACACTGACCTGTCATATTATCTCATTTACCAGTCATAGTAAGACACTGACCTGTCATATTATCTTATTTACCGTAGTATGACACTGACCTGTCATATTATCTTATTTACCAGTCATAGTATGAGTTTTACCTGTCATATTATCTTATTTACCAGTCATAGTATGAGTTTTACCTGTCATATTATCTTATTTACCAGTCATAGTATGACACTGACCTGTCATATTATCTCATTTACCAGTCATAATATGAGTTTTACCTGTCATATTATCTTATTTACCAGTCATAGTATGAGTTTTACATGTCATATTATCTTATTTACCAGTCATAGTATGACACTGACCTGTCATATTATCTTATTTACCAGTCATACTATGAGTTTTACCTGTCATATTATCTTATTTACCAGTCATAGTATGACACTGACCTGTCATATTATCTTATTTACCAGTCATAGTATGAGTTTTACCTGTCATATTATCTTATTTACCAGTCATAGTATGACACTGACCTGTCATATTATCTCATTTACCAGTCATAATATGAGTTTTACCTGTCATATTATCTTATTTACCAGTCATAGTATGAGTTTTACATGTCATATTATCTTATTTACCAGTCATAGTATGACACTGACCTGTCATATTATCTTATTTACCAGTCATACTATGAGTTTTACCTGTCATATTATCTTATTTACCAGTCATAATATGAGTTTTACCTGTCATATTATCTTATTTACCAGTCATAGTATGACACTGACCTGTCATATTATCTTATTTACCAGTCATAGTATGACACTGACCTGTCATATTATCTTATTTACCAGTCATAGTATGACACTGACCTGTCATATTATCTTATTTACCAGTCATAGTATGACACTGACCTGTCATATTATCTTATTTACCGGTCATAGTATGACACTGACATGTCATATTATCTTATTTACCAGTCATAGTATGACACTGACCTGTCATATTATCTTATTTACCAGTCATAGTATGAGTTTTACCTGTCATATTATCTTATTTACCAGTCATAATATGAGTTTTACCTGTCATATTATCTTATTTACCAGTCATAGTATGACACTGACCTGTCATATTATCTTATTTACCAGTCATAGTATGACACTGACCTGTCATATTATCTTATTTACCAGTCATAGTATGACACTGACCTGTCATATTATCTTATTTACCAGTCATAGTATGACACTTACCTGTCATATTATCTTATTTACCAGTCATAGTATGACACTGACCTGTCATATTATCTTATTTACCAGTCATAGTATGACACTGACCTGTCATATTATCTTATTTACCAGTCATAGTATGAGTTTTACCTGTCATATTATCTTATTTACCAGTCATAGTATGAGTTTTACCTGTCATATTATCTTATTTACCAGTCATAGTATGACACTGACCTGTCATATTATCTTATTTACCAGTCATAGTATGACACTGACCTGTTATATTATCTTATTTACCAGTCATAGTATGAGTTTTACCTGTCATATTATCTTATTTACCAGTCATAGTATGACACTGAGCTGTCATATTATCTTATTTACCGGTCATGAAAGATGATATACTACATTTAAGACCCTACTTGACACAGATTAGGCCTCGTAGTGAATTAAACTGGTTCTTGGATGGAGATTCTCCAGACAAAAGCGATAAGTGTTTAATTCGATCAGACCTTACAGTTTTAAACAACAGTCAGTTTAATGTGGAAGACCTGTCGCCGAGACAAGACAACTTCCTGAAGAAGATCACTTTACATCCTGGTGGAGTAAAGAACTCCTGCGCTCACTAAGCTAATAACACTGTGTGTGTGTGTGTGTGTGTGTGTGTGTGTGTGTGTGTGTGTGTGTGTGTGTGTGTGTGTGTGTGGTCTAATCATTAATTCAGAATGTTCGCTGAAGAAGCTGAAGGCTGAGACATTCTATCTCACCGGATGGCTAACACCAGCTAACATTAGCTAACATGAACTAGCATTAGCACCAGCCAACATTAGCTTACACCAGCTAACACCAGCTAGCATTAGCTACCTCACTCACAGTACAGCCATGACACCCCCCCCCACACACACACACACAATATTATGCTATATTACTGTTAGTACTGTTACAGGTGCTGTTGTCTGTGTACCATGTGTACCAGTATGTACTGTGGAGCTATATTAGTACTGTTAGAGGTACTGTTGTCTGTGTACCATGTGTATCAGTATGTACTGTGGAACTATGTTAGTACTGTTAGAGGGGCATTTACATCAGATTGTGCTGGTTAATGATCTTGTATTTCAGGAAAAGTGTGTCTCCCAATCCACAATTTAGGAACCAACTATTTTAGGTCAAAGTACTTAACTTTTATTTTTAAAACACAAAGAACACTGTTCAATATGTCTTTATGCAGGCTCAGTAATCCAAGTAAGGAAATCACACAGAGTTGAATCAGTTCATCCGGGATGCTCATCACTCATCTTAATGACCTCTTCAGCCTCAACTGACTGTAGGTATCCCCACCACTTAATGTCCTCAATGATGCTCAATAATCCTTACCTGGATTATTTAGATTGCATAAAGACTTTCTGACTCATTTCAGCGAGGACTGCCTTAAACTTGTACGTGCGAAGGGCGCATAAGATGGAGCATAACCCGTCAGGTTATATGTCACTGGGTTCCTTGTATCTGTTCTTAACCCGTTGGTAGGCAGTAACGAACATCACGTGTGGAACACTATGGATGTTGTGGGTAAGGTGAGGGACATCATTATGAAACAATGGTCTCTTATGATGTTAAGTCTCTCTTCACGTGTGTTCCTGTTGATGAAGCAGTGGAGGTAGTCCATATGAAATTACAACACAACCCCACCCTTAGCAATAGGACCACCCTTAACACTGACCAAGTGTGTCCTGAAGCTGTGTCTTCAGTCCATGTACTTCACATACAGGGGGCAGTACTATAGGCAGAGGCATGGGGGTGCTATGGGTTCCCCAGTCTCACCTGTAGTGGCCAACTTGTACATGGAGGAAGTGGAAAAGAGGCTCTGATGTCCTATCCAGGGACACCACCTAGCCATTGGTTCAGATTTGTGGACAACACCTGGGTTAAAATTAAATCTCAGGATGTACCACATTTCACCGACCACATGAACTCTGTGGACACCACATCAAGTTCACCAGGGAGGATGTGGAACATGACAGGTTAGTCTTCTTACACTGTGAAACTGCAGTTGGTGATGGGGGACATTTGATTGTTGATGTTTACCGTAAACCAACACATACTGATCAGTAGTTAAGGTTCAGCTCTCATCATCCACTGGAGCTCAAACTAGGAGTCATCAGGACGTTGGACCACCGAGCTGACAACATCCCCACTGACACAGCAGCCGGGGA
>NC_079217.1:67120712-67127888 GCF_029633865.1 Lampris incognitus | reverse complement strand
GTACATTCCCATATCACAGTACTGTGTTTTATATGGCATGTACACTCACTTCACAGTACTGTGTTTTATATAGCATGTACATTCCCATTTCAGAGTACTGTGTTTTATATAGCATGTAGATTTACATCACAGTACTGTGTTTTATATAGTATGTACATTCCTTTCAGGGTACTGTGTTTTATATAGCATGTACATTCACTTCACAGTACTGTGTTTTATATAGCATGTAGATTTACATCACAGTACTGTGTTTTATATAGTATGTACATTCATTTCAGGGTACTGTGTTTCATATAGCATGTAAATTCACTTCACAGTACTGTGTTTTATATAGCATGTACACTCACTTCACAGTACTGTGTTTTATATAGCATGTACACTCACTTCACAGTACTGTGTTTTATATAGCATGTACATTCATTTCAGAGTACTGTGTTTTATATAACATGTACATTCATTTCAGGGTACTGTGTTTTATATAGCATGTACATTCACTTCCCAGTACTGTGTTTTATATAGCATGTACATTCACTTCAGAGTACTGTGTTTTATATAGCATGTACATTCATTTCAGGGTACTGTGTTTTATATAGCATGTACATTCACTTCACAGTACTGTGTTTTATATAGCATGTACACTCACTTCAGAGTACTGTGTTTTATATAGCATGTACATTCACTTCACAGTACTGTGTTTTATATAGCATGTACATTCACTTCAAAGTACTGTGTTTTATATAGCATGCACATTCACTTCAGAGTACTTTGTTTTATATAGCATGTACATTCACTTCACAGTACTGTGTTTTATATAGCATGTACATTCTCATTTCAGAGTACTGTGTTTTATATAGCATGTACACTCACTTCACAGTACTGTGTTTTATATAGCATGTACATTCAGAGTACTGTTTTTTGGTAGTTTGGTAACTTCATCATTTGTTACTAAGCTGTTGGGTAACTTAGCTAGCTAGTTAAGCTTAATATGAGAAATGAAAACATGGCATACAGTACAGCAACCTGACCTTTCAAGACTGTGCAGCATGTACAGTATGCAGTACATTATGCATACAGGACAGCAACCTGACCTTACAAGGCTGTGCAGCATGTACAGTAGGCGTCACAGTGTGCATACAGTACAGCAACCTGACGTCACAAGGTTGTGCAACATGTACAGTATGCAGTACATTAGGCATACAGTACAGCAACCTGACGTCACAAGGCTGTGCAGCATGTACAGTATGCAGTACATTATGCATACAGTACAGCAACCTGACGTCACAAGGCTGTGCGGCATGTACAGTATGCAGTACGTTATGCATACAGTACAGCAACCTGACGTCACAAGTCTGTGCAACATGTACAGTATGCATGACAGTATGCATACAGTACAGCAACCTGACGTCACAAGGCTGTGCAGCATGTACAGTATGCATGACAGTATGCATACAGTACAGCACCCTGACGTCACAAGGCTGTGCAGCATGTACAGTATGCAGTACGTTATGCATACAGTACAGCAACCTGACCTCACAAGTCTGTGCAGCATGTACAGTATGCATGACAGTATGCATACAGTACAGCAACCTGACGTCACAAGGCTGTGCAGCATGTGCAGTATGCATTACGTTATGCATACAGTACAGCAACCTGACCTCACAAGGCTGTGCAGCATGTACAGCAGGGGTCCCCAATTACTTTTCATAGCGGGCCACTTTTAGGGCCACTTTTAAAACCTCGGGCCACTCAACCTCCAGCAGCATGTTGTTCGTTAGTTTGTTTTGGTGTCGATACGTTGCAGGTATTATAATTTCAACAGAGATTTTTCATCTATTTTTCGATATATTACTAGTCTTACTTTTACTAAGAAATTTAAAAAAAACAATTTTGGAAGGGAAATTAAAAAAATTCTTCCTTCTGGCATTTCTCCAAAAATTCTCGCGGACCATAAATCAACCCGTCACGGGCCGGACGTGGCCCGCGGGCCGTCTATTGGGGACCCCTGATGTACAGTACGCAGTACAGGCAGGCATCATGCATATTGTGTTGCATGTTGCTTTCTTGGACTGTTGTGTACTCTTTATTATCAGTACCATCTTCCGGGGGAGGCCTCATCATAGGGCCGTGAAACAGGTTTTCCTTTGCTGGAAACTTGTGAAATGGCAGTTTGTAGCCGTTTTTAAACAGTTTTGCAGGGGAGCATGCTCCCGGACCCCCCACCAGGGTTTTGTCCCCTCTAATATAAACTGCCTCCTCCACCCTTGGCCTCAGGTAATATGGCCCTATTCATTCCAGCCAGAAAAACACACATTTTACTTCGGGTTATTTTTGTTGTAGCTAGCTGGTTATAGCACAGCGTGTCTGTCTTTTCACTCGCTGTTATTCTTTGTCTTCCTCTCTTTCTTCTTCTCTGTTTGTTTTCCTCTGGTTCTTCTTCTCTGTGTTTGTCTGGACTCTGTCTCTTCTTCTCTCTGTTTGTCTTCCTCTGTCTCTGCGTTCTTCTTCCTGTGTGTTGGAAGAGAGCAGAATAGCCTCTGGGTATTTTTAGCAGCGCCCCGCGGGGAGAACAGCTGCCGTAAACATGGTGGTCATCTCCTCTACCTCTCCTGTCTTTCAGAGGTGCCGTAAACATGGTGGTCATCTCCTCTACCGCTCCTGTCTTTCAGAGGTGCCGTAAACATGGTGGTAATCTCTTCTACCGCTCCTGTCTGTCAGAGGTGTCGTAAACATGGTGGTCATCTCCTCTACCGCTCCTGTCTGTCAGAGGTGCCGTAAACATGGTGGTCATCTCTTCTACCGCTCCTGTCTGTCAGAGGTGTCGTAAACATGGTGGTCATCGCCTCTACCGCTCCTGTCTGTCAGAGGTGCCGTAAACATGGTGGTCATCTCCTCTACCGCTCCTGTCTGTTAGAGGTGTCGTAAACACCTGTTCAAATGTCTTACACGATGAGTACATGTTGGTACTGGTCCAGTGTGGTGTTTAGGTGGGTTTGGTACTCGTCCAGTGTGGTGTGCAGTTGGTTTTGGTACTGGTCCAGTGTGGTGTGCAGTTGGTTTTGGTACTGGTCCAGTGTGGTGTGCAGGTGGTTTTGGTACTCGTTCAGTGTGGTGTGGTAGATTGTTATATGGTTATATGCTGTATATATGTAGTCAGGTAGATTGTTATATGGTTATATGCTGTATATATATAGTCAGGTAGATTGTTATATGGTTATATGCTGTATATATATAGTCAGGTAGCTTGTTATATGGTTATATGTTGTATATATATATAGTCAGGTAGATTGTTATATGGTTATATGCTGTATATATATAGTCAGGTAGATTGTTATATGGTTATATGCTGTATATATATAGTCAGGTAGATTGTTATATGGTTATATGTTGTATATATATAGTCAGGTAGATTGTTATATGGTTATATGCTGTATATATATATAGTGAGGTAGATTGTTATATGGTTATATGCTGTATATATATAGTCAGGTAGATTGTTATATGGTTATATGTTGTATATATATATATAGTGAGGTAGATTGTTATATGGTTATATGCTGTATATATATAGTCAGGGAGATTGTTATATGGTTATATGTTGTATATATAGTCAGGTAGCTTGTTATATGGTTATATGCTGTATATATATAGTCAGGTAGATTGTTATATGTTATATGTTGTATATATATAGTCAGGTAGATTGTTATATGGTTATATGTTGTATATATATAGTCAGGTAGATTGTTATATGGTTATATGCTGTATATATATACAGTCAGGTAGATTGTTATATGGTTATAGGCTGTATATATATAGTCAGGTAGATTGTTATATGGTTATATGTTGTATATATATATAGTCAGGTAGATTGTTATATGGTTATATGCTGTATATATATAGTCAGGTAGATTGTTATATGGTTATATGCTGTATATATATATAGTCAGGTAGATTGTTATATGGTTATATGCTGTATATATATAGTCAGGGAGATTGTTATATGGTTATATGTTGTATATATATAGTCAGGTAGATTGTTATATGGTTATATGTTGTATATATAGTCAGGTAGATTGTTATATGGTTATATGCTGTATATATATAGTCAGGTAGATTGTTATATGGTTATATGCTGTATATATATATATATAGTCAGGTAGATTGTTATATGGTTATATGTTGTATATATATAGTCAGGTAGATTGTTATATGGTTATATGCTGTATATATATATATATAGTCAGGTAGATTGTTATATGGTTATATGCTGAATATATATAGTCAGGGAGATTGTTATATGGTTATATGTTGTATGTATATAGTCAGGTAGATTGTTATATGGTTATATGCTGTATATATATATAGTCAGGTAGATTGTTATATGGTTATATGCTGTATATATATAGTCAGGTAGATTGTTATATGGTTATATGTTGTATATATATATAGTGAGGTAGATTGTTATATGGTTATATGCTGTATATATATAGTCAGGTAGATTGTTATATGGTTATATGCTGTATATATATATAGTCAGGTAGATTGTTATATGGTTATATGTTGTATATATATAGTCAGGTAGATTGTTATATGGTTTTATGCTGTATATATATATAGTCAGGTAGATTGTTATATGGTTATATGCTGTATATATATAGTCAGGTAGATTGTTATATGGTTATATGTTGTATATATATATAGTCAGGTAGATTGTTATATGGTTATATGTTGTATATATATAGTCAGGTAGATTGTTATATGGTTATATGCTGTATATATATAGTCAGGTAGATTGTTATATGGTTATATGTTGTATATATATAGTCAGGTAGATTTTTATATGGTTATATGTTGTATATATATAGTCAGGTAGATTGTTATATGGTTATGTGCTGTATATATATAGTCAGGGAGATTGTTATATGGTTATATGTTATATATATAGTCAGGTAGATTGTTATATGGTTATATATACAGTACTACTGCAAGCACTTCCTACTACTACTACCACTACTACTACTACTACTACTACTACTACTACTACTACTACTACTTTCGGCTGCTCCCGTTAGGGGGCGCCACAGCAGATCATCCGTTTCCATTTCTTCCTGTCTTCTGCGTCTTCCTCTGTCACACCAGCCACCTGCATGTCCTCCCACACCACCTCCATAAACCTCCTCTTTGGCCTTCCTCTTCTCCTCTTCCCTGGCAGCTCCATATTCAGCATCCTTCTCCCAGTATACCCAGCATCTCTCCTCCACACATGTCCAAACCATCTCAATCTTGCCTCTCTTACTTTGTCTCCAAACCGTCCAACCTCAGCTTTTCCTCTAATATACTCGTTCCTAATCCTGTCCGTCTTCATCAATCCCGGTGAAAATCTTATCATCTTCATCTCTGCCACCTCCACCTCCTCCTCCTGTCTTTTCATCAGTGCCACTGTCTCCAAACCATATAACATAGCTGGTCTCACTACCATCTTGTAAACCTTCCCTTTAACTCTTGCTGGTACCCTTCTGTCACACATCGCTCCTGACACTCTTCTCCACCCACTCCACCCTGCCTGCACTCTCTTCTCCACCTCTCTACTGCACTCCCCGTTACTTTGGACAGTTGACTCCAAGTATTTAAACTCAAATGCCTTCGTCACCTCTACTCCTTGCATCCTGATCAATCCACTGTCCTCCCTCTCATTCACGCATAGGTATTCCGTCTTGCTCCTACTGACTTTCATTCCTCTTCTCTCCAGTGCATACCTCCACCTCTCCAGGCTCTCCTCCACCTGCTCCCTACTCTCACCACAGATCAGAATGTCATCCGCGAACATCATCGTCCATGGAGACTCCTGTCTGATCTCGTCCGTCAACCTGTCCATCACCATTGCAAACAAGAAAGGGCTCAGAGTCGATCCTTGATGTAATCCCACCTCCACCTTGAACCCATCTGTCATTCCAACCGCACACCTCACCACTGTCACACTTCCCTCATACATATCCTGCACCACTCCTACATACTTCTCTGCAACTCCTGACTTCCTCATACAATACCACACCTCTCTCGGCACCCTGTCATATGCTTTCTCTAAATCCACAAAGACACAATGTAACTCCTTCTGGCCTCCTCTATACTTCTCCATCAACATTCTCAAAGCAAACATCACATCTGTGGTGCTCTTTCGTGGCATTAAACCATACTGCTGCTGCTGATCATCACCTCTCCTCTTAACCTAGCTTCGATTACTCTTTCCCATATCTTCATGCTGTGGCTGATCAACTTTATACCTCTGTAGTTGTTACAGTTCTGCACATCACCCTTGTTCTTGAAAATCGGTACCAGTATGCTTCTTCTCCACTCCTCAGGCATCCTCTCACTTTCCAGGATTGTGTTAAACAATCTAGTTAAAAACCCCACTGCCATCTCTCCTAAACACCTCCATGCCTCCACAGGTATGTCATCAGGACCAACTGCCTTTCCACTCTTCATCCTCTTCATACCTGCCATCACTTCCTCCTTGCTAATCCGCTGAACTTCCTGATTCACTATCCCCACATCATCCAACATTCTCTCTCTCTCATTTTTTTCATTCATCAGCCCCTCAAAGTATTCCTTCCACCTTCTTAGCACACTCTCCTCGCTTGTCAGCACATTTCCATCTCTATCCTTGATCGCCCTAACTTGCTGCACATCCTTTGCAGCTTGGTCCCTCTGTCTAGCCAATCGGTACAAGTCCTTTTCTCCTTCCTTAGTGTCTAATCTGTCATACAACTCACCATACGCCTTTTCCTTTGCCTTCGCCACCTCGCTCTTTGCTTTACGCTGCATCTCCTTGTACTCCTGTCTACTTTCTTCATCTCTCTTACTATCCCACTTCTTCTTTGCCAACCTCTTCCTCTGTATAATTTGCTGTACTTCGTCATTCCACCACCAAGTCTCCTTGTCTTCCTTCCTCTGTCCTGATGACACACCAAGTACCTTCCTAGCTGTCTCCCTCACTATTTCTGCAGTGGTTGTCCAGCCAACTGGCAACTCTTCACTACCACCCAGTGCCTGTCTTAACTCCTGCCTGAACTCCACACAACAGTCTTCCTTCTTCAACTTCCACCATTTGATCTTCGGCTGTGTCTTCACTCGCTTCCTCTTCTTGGTCTCCAAAGTCATCTTACAGACCACCATCCGATG